>NC_087343.1:87543484-87846515 GCF_030014295.1 Loxodonta africana | reverse complement strand
CAGGTCTGTCTCAGGCAAAACAGGATGTATCCTCTCCCTACTTAGTTACAAGTATATGAGCTCCTATGGCAATCCATCCATCCATCTGTAAATCATTTTCTACTGTTTACAAAAGCCTTACAACTGTTTACATTCTTTTGTTCTTCAAGAAACCAAATCTGTTTTCAAGGTTCTTGTCACAGTGCAATGGAGTTGTCTTCATAGAGTACAAATTTGTTTGCTTTTGGGATTTTCAGGACTGGTGAAGAAAGACTTGTTCTCTCTAGGACTATGTACAGAGCCTAATACCCTTTGCTCTGTTCTGTGCTGAGAATTAAAAAAAAAAAAAAAAAATCCCCTTTCAAGCCATTCGGCAACTTTGGCCAGATCAGGAATAAGTACTTGGGTGTTGCAGCCATAGAGAAGAGTGTGACTCTGCTTGCCTTAAAATGATTAAAGCAGCAAAGTTTTCCAAAGCTCAGCTGGTCCACCAGGTTGACTGTTGTGGTGAAAACTGGATGCTGATGAGGTCTACTCAGTCAAATACTGCTCTGGGGGAAACGCACTAGGACTGAGCATGTGGGGAGTTATCTGGGAGCCTGACTGAGGATGTATTCTCAAGATTTATTCTTAGACCTAGGAAAGACTTTGGAGTCACCTGTAATACCCTTTCGTCTGATGAGGAGATTGAAGCCTAGGAAAGTGAAGAGATTTGCCTACAGTGGCACTTTGTCTTAGTGGCAGGGGCTATACCTAAGTGATCTGATTCCTTTTCCAGGGCCTCTGTAGCAGTTCCCTTATGTTGTATAGCTCCAGGGGCACTATTAATACAGAGTGCAATGACACAACTTTCAATTATAAGACAGAATGTGTAACGTACAAAGAGTGGTCTTCATAAAATTTAAACCAAAAACAAAGCCATTGCTGTCAAGTAAATTCCAAGTCATAGTGACCCTATAGGACAGAATAGAATTGCCCCATAGGGTTTCCAAGATAGTAAATATTTAAGGACGCAGACTGCCACATCTTTCTCCCGTGGAGTGGCTGATAGTTTCAAACTAGCAACCTTTTGGTTAGCAGGTGACTGCTTAACCACTGTGCCACCAGGACTCCTTTTGCCACCAGGAGCCCCCAAATTCAACTATGAATGCAGAATTCTGATTAAGTTATGGGCAATGTACAAATCTCAACTCAAGAACTGTGGTTGCACACTGTAGTTTCTTCAATCAACTACTAAGGACTTGCGACTTTTATTCTTTGTGTGATAATAAAAAAAGATCACAGACATTACCCATTCTAAGAAATCTGTACTCTCACATAAGATGTTACAGAGTAAAATGTGAGTAAAGATAAAAGCCAATGATAAAAACACTAAACAGGCTCCTTTAGTCTGTGGAATCATAAAGAAAGCAAATCTAATAAATGAAGTAGAAAGTGACCCATTCACTAGAAATGATAATAAGCTATTTTCTGGAACATTAATATGGGATCTGAGCAAAGCATAAAATACAATGTGGGCTCTTCTTATTTTCTTTCAGATCTTTTGTCATTAGTAAAAAGATTCAACAATTTCTTAAAATCCTGGTGAGAACAATTTATATATATATACACATATGAAACCCTTGTGGCATAGTGGTTAAGTGCTACGGCTGCTAACCAAAGGGTCAGCAGTTTGAATCCACCAGGCGCTCCTTGGAAACTCTATGGGGCAGTTCTACTCTGTCCTATAGGGTCGCTATGAGTCAGAATTGACTCGACGGCACTGGGTTTTTTAATACGTATACATATATATTTTTTATTCAGTACACCTGTCAACAGACATTTTAAATGATAGGAAATCCTTCTTGGAGCTGGGACCCTTGTGAAAACACTATGTCAATTCTATAGTTACTTCTTCCTATTCAAGTTTCATCATAAATGCTAAAGATCTAAAAAGTATGGGGCGGTGGGGTGGAGTGGTGGTTGTCTAACGGAAAATGAGTGGCCTGCTGTCTGCTACTGTGGTTCAGAGTTGCCCTTGAGTTTGAACAACTCCTATGCCATTAGTGCATCTTCAGTGCTGAGGACATTTTCTAAAAAGACACGAGCATTAGTATATGCTCCACCCTTAAGGAAACAGAATGACTCTCCAGCTAGCTGTCCTCCAGCAGCACTCTCGTTGTGGATTACGGAAACTGTTCTCCTTTGCTTGAGACCCCAAATACCTTAAGGCTGGTTTACCTGCTCCAATGGCTTGTCTAGAGTACTGCCCCTGCCCTGCGCATGTGGCACCACTGAGCAGTTTCTATCAATCAGGTACGGCCCAACATCCTTTCTCAAACACAGCAATGTTTTAATGAAAAGCTTAACAAGCTTGACTAGTACTTTTGAGCTAATATTATGGTAAAGTCATCTAAAAGAGGGGTGTCAGATGTTTGGACAGGGATGCAATTTTAGCACTTTTCCTAGGTGTCATTTTTCCTAGATAGGTTGCTAGCCATACTTGGATAATAGAAACTGCTCAGTGGCACCATGGGCCCAGAACCTTTGCAATACCTGCCATACCTTTCATAACCTAGTTAGCAAATTTTTTTTTTTCCTTTATAGGCACTATTGATATCTCTTTAAATGTGTGTTCCTTAGAAGTGAGGATGACGAGACTTCCCTTGCTTACTTTGGACATGTCATCAGGAAAGACCAATCATTAGAAAAGGACATCATTTTTGGTAAAGTAGAGGGTCAGGGAAAACAGGAAATGCCCTCAATGAGATGGATTGACAGAATGGCTGCCACAATGGATCAAACATATCAATGATCATGAAGATGGACCTGACTGGGTAGCAACTAACAACGACAGCATGTAAATGTGTGATTTTCTAAGGCAAATCATAATTAACATATCCCGATACACTAAATCAGCAAAATGGAGTCTAACCCTGAAATCTAGAAAATTAACCCCAGTGGCATTCAATAAACAGATGATAGCTCATTGAACCTTATCTTCCCCATCAGGCTGTAAAAAGACTTTTGTTTATTTATTTTTTTAATTTGAAGTTAAAGAGGTGACTCTCACCATTTGTCCCTGGTGGGAAGGTTGTCCTTGAGGTTTTACCCACACTGGTCAGCACTGTACTCAGGGCAGATGGCTGAACAAACTGCCTGTGAGCACAGATTCAGGAATATAACCCAGCAGTGGCAGAGTCTCTGGTTCCTAGGATAGATTTTAAAATGTGGTTATGGTTCTAGTCCCTGTCTTCTCTCATTTGTACTTTGCTGTTAAAAGCATTTAAATTTTAGAGTCCCATTGAAAGTTCCAACTATGTGCCATGTTTATGTATTTGTTCACGTTCTTATTAAAACTGTTATTTGCATCTCAACCAAAGAAAAATACAATGGGGTTTTATTTTCTTTACTTAGGATTTCCTGAGTTTCCAAGGGAATTCAAATTAGGGTTGGTTGTTTAAACAATGAACCATGTACAAAAGTTATAGCACAATGAAGGCACCGACAGAGACTAAATCCACACACCACAAAGGCTGCAAATCTCTATCAGGAAGGTCAGCATGTCTGTACCCAAAGCATCTTCAATGACCTTCCATAAATATCTAGTTCTTTCCCTTTGAAGAAAACGCTTCCAGAGGTAGAGATGGGCCAGTGTCCCATACAACGCATGAGTCGCTGTGGTAAGCGATCCCGTTCTTTCCTTATGGAACAAGTAATGCATTGTAACTGCTAACAGAAAACTCCAGCTGTCCCTTTACACGCCAGTCTTGCTGGCAAGCGTTCAGGTTTTTTTCCCCCCTTTGAATAGTCATAATTCATAGAGAGAGCCAGACACACAGATTTCTTTTTTCAACTGACTTTGTGTTTCTTTGGCTATCTTATCCCTAATTACTCTCTGAAAACCCACCCCTCCATGCTGGCAAAATAGAGAGAACCAGTTTCATGAACCAGCAAATACAAAATTTGAAAATTCACTTTTTGAGACATCTATTGCCAATTTTGATTCAAGGAGAGAGAAAAATTGTGTAAGTCAGTTATTAGGCACTGCAGGTGTGCTTGGATAGGGAGAAGGCTTCTTACGCAGGAACTATGGATAATCCCTCTTATAAAACTTCCCTAGCTTGTAATATATTTTTTTCCTTCTCCCTTTGGGAAATGTTATAAGCAGGAAATCACATATGTGCATTAAAATGAGGTGATAAGCCAATTTTACCAGACTCTACTCAATGGAAATGACTGTGAATTCTGAAAGTTTGTTCACTCTTCAAAACATTCTGATTTACTTCAACTCAATTTTAACCAATTCATACTATAGTGATTAACTCATCTTGGTCATGTGCCTTTATACGTGCCTGTGGATATGTTTCCACAAAAATAATGCCACTGGAATTGGCAGGAAGTCTCTATTTCCTGTCCTTAAGTATGTTGGGAATAAGGAGAGCATCTGAGCAGGGGCTTCATCCTTTATCCTTTTTCCTTTTGTCTACTGAGCAGTGCTTTATGAGTTTTCACCAAAGCAGAAGCACCCAAGTGTGAAGAGAGCTGAGCTAGGATCATTCATGAGCATTTTTCAGAAGCAGAGGCTTTTTTTCTTTTCTAGACAGCTGACATGAGGTAGGTCAGGGTTTGAGAAGTAAATATGTTTTGGATGGTTCTTCTGCATCAGGCCCTATGCTGGTGTCTTAGTTATTTAGTGCTACTGTAATAGAAACACACGAAGTCAGTTGAAAAAAGAAATCTGTGTCTCTAACTTGTTCCATGAATTATGACTATTTAATGGGGAAAAAAATCTGAACACTTTCCAAAAAGACTGGCATGTAAAGTGGGTGGCTTTAAAAGGGATAGAAATTTATTTTGTCACAGTTTAGGAGACTGAAAGTCCAAATTCAGGATGCTGGCAGTAGGGGAAGGCACTCTCTCCATTCTGGGAGATAATCCTTGTCTCAGCTTCCCTAGTGTTTTTCTCAGAGTTCCTTGAAGATCTCCAAGTGGTATCTATCTTTCCTCCATTTGTGTTTGCTTGTTTCTGCACCTAATCTGCTCTTTTTTATTTTTTAGAAATTGTTAGGTTTAAGACACGGACTACACTGTTATGGCTTAGTTAACATAATAAAGAAAATCCCATTCTTACCTGGGATTACATCCACAGATATAGGGGTTAGGGCTCCAACATGTATTTTTTGGTGGGCACATTCGATACATAACACTAGGTGTCATAAACACAGTTCTTACCGTTTAGGAGTTTAGTACCTCACAGCGGGAGCAAGCTAGACTCATCTACCAGATATACAGCCCACAGCAGAAGGCATATTAAAGGGCCTGAATGAATGCAGCAGATGGAACAAGTTATGTGTGCCACAGAAAAAACTGGCATAACAGCTAGACTGAGGGGCCAGTGAAGGAGGCGATAGGAAGAAAAGTGTTGGCTTTCAGGGTAGACACGGCTTGGATTGTCAGAAGGCATTCCACGAAGGGAATCCCTGAATGGTGCAAGAAGTTAATGTACTTGGTTGCTAACCAATAGGTTGGAGATTCCAATCCACCCAGAAGTGCCTGGCAATCGACTTCCCCCAAATCAGCCATTGCACACATGAAATTGCCATGAATCAGAATTAATTCACAGCAAATGGCAACTGGTAATTCTATGCAGAGAAAAATATGAGTAATAAAAAAAAAAAAAAACCCACTGAGTCCAGTCAATTCAGACTCATAGCAACCCTATGCGACAGAGTAGAATTGCCCCATAGGGTTTCCAAGGCTATAAATCATTGAGAAACAGACTGCCACACCTTTCCCCTGTGGAGAGGCTGGTGGGTTCGAACCACCGATATTTTGATTAGCAGCTGAGCGCTTTCATAAAAAAAAAATAAGTAAAAGAGAAATAATTCTGATGTTTCTGGATTTGTGAATGCCAGGGTATGTATTCTATTACATGGGCAGGAGAGAGTCTGCTGAAGAGTCATAAGCAGGTTGTCTACACAGGTATGGACCTTTTCTATTATAGGCTAGAGTAGATCTTCTAGTGTCAAGGTCCGTAAGCTTTGCAGTGGTCTGTTTTGGTCCTGTGCTGTTCCATCTCTATCCCTTTCATGACTGAAGGTCGTGTTTCCCTACCTGCAGGGAATGCTGCCAACCAATAGGCCTCAGTTGTCAGCCCTCTCTGGGAATTACCTCAGCTGAAGAGAACTGCCCCTTCACTCAAAAAAAAAAAAAACAAAAAAAACCCAAGCCCACTGCCATTGAGTCGATTCCAACTTATAGCAACCCTGTAGGATAAAGTAGAACTGCCCCATAGAGTTTCCAAGGCTCTAGATCTTTACAGAAGCAGACTGCAACATCTTTCTCCCATGAAGCAGCTGGGCTCAAACCATGGACCTTTCAGTTAGCAGCCGAGCACTTCACCACTGTGCCACCAGGGCTCCTTTTCCCGAGGCAGCCCACATCTAAAATCTGGTCAGTGGAGTGGGGTGAGTATAAAGATCTCACCTCCTTGCTTCATTTTAACAAATCTCTGAAGGGTTATCCTTGCTTGAGAGTCCCCCACAGGCTCTGTTGAGGCCTTGTGGTAACTGTTCTGCAGCCCAACTTCAATCTCTACCGACTCCTGCTTCCTTCCCTCCCCTTCAACAGATGTTAATCCCAGGAGTACTGCCAATAAACCTCCTGCATGCTAATCTCAATCTCAGAATCTGCTTCCTAGACAACCCAACCTGATGCAGGGTGGTTTTCCCCTGTTTCTAAACATCACTGGCAAAGATTTCAGGTATGTTTTTTAAGGGTTTTCAGCCACCGTATTGCTTAAACTTGCAGCAAATTGAAAGAGTGATGTTCATGCCTAGAAAAATTAACAGCCATGTATTAAGCACAGTGTTTGAGGCACCTGTACTACGATATGGACCTATTTGGGGCAGATCCTGAGGCAAAGGAATAGCACAACAAGTAGCATACACTGGCTGCAATGAGCTGTTCAGACAGTGAGATAGAAAAAGCCAAGAAGAATACAGAGTAGAATGATCAAGGAAGACTTCAGGGAAGACCCTATAGGACATGAGGGTCCTGGGGGGCCACAAGGAGGAACATAAGGGGACTTACAATTAAGAGATATATAGTGAGCAGAACTGGGAACCGTGTCCTTGAAAGATATCTTTAAAATCAATAAATCTGTCAGGTCTAGACTAGAAAGATTATGTAGGGAGAAATATTAATAATAAAGAAGTAAGCAGTGTTTTTTTAAAGATTAGAAAAGGTAGAGCTGTATTATGCAGGGGCTTGGGAGATTTGTCCTAAAAAGTGATGTCTAGTCCCAAAACCTCCCAGGACAGTGCAGTATCCTTAACTAGTGACTAGCTTCCAACTGGTGGGTATTTTTCTTAACATACTCCCAGGCACTGGGAAGTTAATGGAGACACCAGAGGCCCCAGAAACAAAGAAAAGGAGCTTGAAAACAAAAGGAGACCCTTCCCAGAGACCCACCTATTAAGAAGAAAATGATTTTGAAAAAGACTCCTCTCAGCTTTGTCCTCTCCAGATTCTGAGGAAGCGGGAAGCTGCAGCATAGATTGTTTTTTAATTTTTAATTTGCTTAACTATGAACCTTCAGAAACTTTGGTGGCATAGTGGTTGAGTTATGACTGCAAACCAAAAGTTCGGCAGTTCAAATTCACCAGGCACTCCTTGGAAACCCTATGGGGGAATTCTACTCCGTCTTTTAGGGTCACTATGAGTTGGATTTGACTCGACAACTTTTTTTTTTTTTTTTTATGAACCTTCAGCTGTTTGGTAGTAAAGCTGTGATTTGAACTCCATAAGCCAACATACTTAACTATTATGCAATATTGCCTTTTGTTGGAGCCCTTACAATAATTCTAGTGAAAAAAAAGTGGGGGTGGGGCTAAGATGGTAGAGTAGTCAGATGCTTCCTGTGGTACCTCTTACAACAAAGATCAGAAAAAAACAAGTGAATGAGTTATATATAACAGTCTAGGAGCTCTGAACATTGAAGGCAAAGTCGAGGAATCGGACTGAGCAGCAGGGGGAGGGAGAGACAGTTCAGAAACAGTGAGGGATTGCCAGATCTGACCTGGCAGGAACCAGCACCCTGCAGGCCAGGATCAGCTGGTGCCAGCAGTGAGGCAAGCAGTTGCGTTGAGGACGTGTTTTCCACATCAGAAGATACCAAGTGGTGGAGAGTCTACTCAAGCCTCCAGAATCAGTGAAAAGCAGTGCTTAGTCATCAAAAGATAAACCCATGCATCTAACCTACCATGCAGATCAAAAAACACCCCTTTGGAAAAAACCTCTCTCCCACTTATCTGCCTCCTTCCTGCTCTACACTGGATCCAAGCGGGCTTCAGAGATTGCTGTGTCCCCTGGACCAGAAGTAGGACCTGTCACAAGTTCTGAGCCGTTCTCCTGGCCTTGGAGAGGGAACAAATTAACAAACAGTGACAAAATAATCTGCTAGCTCTTCTAAGCTGGGAACTGAGGGCTGAAACAGCCCTTTTCCCTAGACACAGGGATAAGGGGTCCATGGGCTTTAAATGCCTTTCACCCCTGCATAGAACTGTGTAGGCCCATTTCAACAGAATAGGCCTCATTCACACAGTACGACAGTGTATATATCTGAAGTCTAATTTCAACTGTTTCAGCTATATGGTGGAAAGTTCATGATATTCGACACCACTCTGCCTATTAAGAAGGATCCTCACCTACTCACATCAGGGGCCTGAGGACTGGTGGATTCACCCATGCCACCTAGGCACCCATGACAGGGATCCAAGAATAAGTGGTGATTCCCAGTCCTTAGACCCAACAGCTTTGGGTGCCCATAGTCTGGTTACAAAACCCACCCACCTAGCACTCTAGGGAATGGCGACACAGTTTCCTCACAGTCACTCAGAGGTGATTGTCAGCACCCTGCCTTGTTTGGCTCATGAACCCCTACTGCAGCCAGGTACCTATGCCTACACCAATCAACCCTGCACATCAAGGACTGTAGGTGAGGGCTTGTACCACACAAGTGATAACGGACTAACTGGACACCCAAGCAGAATCCATACAAGAAAAATAAACAGACTCCTGGGATCACACACCTAGTAAAAGCTCTAACTACCTGGTGACAGGATGTGAGACCTTCAAAGGCATCGATAATCAAACTAGCTCCCTCGAGCAGCCTATTTGGGTATATCAAAACAAAACAAAACAAGAAACTAGGACACAAGCAAATATAAAATAAATAAATACAATATCTTATCGATGGCTCAGAGACAACAGTCAATATCAAATCACATGAAGAGGCAGACCATGATGGCTTCAGCAAGTTCCCAAAACAAAAACCAAGAAAATCTTCCAGATGAAGAGAACTTCCTGGAATTACTGGAGGTAGAACACAAAAGATTAATATACAGAGCTGATCAAGAGATCAGGCAAAATGCAGACCAAGCCAAGGAGCACACAGATAATGCAATAGAGAAACTTAAGAAGATTAGAGAAGAGCATAATGACAAATTTAATAGGCTGCTAGAATCCATAGAGAAACAGCAAACAGAAATTCAGAATTAGAGAACTCAATAGAAAGTACAGGAGCAGAATTGAGGCAATGGAAGTCAGAATTAGCGAAACTGAAGATAAAGGACTTGACACCAACATATTTGAGGAAAAATTGGATAAAGGAACTTAAAAAAATGAAGAAAGCCTAAGAATTACGTGGGACTCTATCAAGAGGAATAACCTATGAGTGATTGGAGTACCAGAAGAGGGGAGAATAACAGAAAATACAGAGAGAATTGTTGAAGATTTGTTGGCAGGAAACTTCCCTGATATTGTGAAAGATGAGAAGATATCTATCTAAGATGCTCATCAAAGCCCAGACAAGGTAGATCCCAAAAGAAAGTCACCAAGACATATTATAATCAAACTTGCCAAAATCAAAGATAGAGAATTTTAAGGGTAGCTAGGGATAAATGAAAAGTCACCCACAAAGGAGAGTCAATAAGACTGTTTGGACTACTCAGCAGAAGCCATGCAGGCAAGAAGACAATGAGATGACATATATAAAGCCTTGAAGGAAAAAAGTTGCCAATCAAGAATTATATATCCAGCAAAACTGTCTCTTAAATATGATGGTGAAATTAGGAATTTCCAGATAAACAGAAGTATAGAGAATTTGCAAAAACCAAATCAAAATAAAAGGAGTCCTTCAGTTAGAAAATCAGTAACATCAGATAACAACACAGGACAGAGCAACCAGTTATCAACCCAGATAGGGAAATCACAAAAATAAATCCAAGCTAAAACGCTCCAAACAGGGAAACAGAGATGTCATTATGTAAAAGATGACAACATTAAAACAAAGAAAGAGGAACTAAAAAAAAAAAAAAAAAAAAATAGGTCTTTCATATGGAGAAGAAGTCAAGGATATATAAAGAAATAAAAGACTGGTTCAAATTTAGAAAAATAGTGGTAAATATTAAGGTAACCACATATCAAAATTAAAAAAAAAAACATGGAAAACATAAAGACTTAGCAAGTTCAAAATGAACAACAACGAAAAAGAGGAAAGGAAAATATATAAAGAAAAATGACTCAGCACAGAAAAGTAAGTGTAAAAAAAGAAACTATCAACAACACACACACACACAAAATCAAAATGACAGGACTAAACTTATACCTATCAATAATTATACTGAACATAAACAGAGTAAATGCACCAGTAAACAGAGTGGATTAAAAAAACACTATCTGTCTATATGCTGCAACACCTTAGACTTAAAGACACAAACAAACTAAAACTCAAAGGATGGAAAAAAAATATATCAAGAAAACAACAATCAAAAAACTGCAGAAGTAGCAATATTCATTTCTGACAAAATAGACATTAAAGCAAAATTTACAACAAAGGATAAGGAAGGACACTATATAATGATTAAAGGGTCAATACACCAGGAGGACATAACCATAATAAATATTTATGTACCCAATGGCAGTGCTCCAAAATACATAAAACAAACTCTAACACTGTTGAAAAGCAAGATAGACAGCTCCACAATAATAGTAGTAGACTTCAACACATCATTTTCAGTGAAGGACAGAACCACCAGAAAGAAGCTCAATAAAGACACAGAAGACCTAAATGCCGCAATCAACCATCTTGACCTCATAGACATATACAGAACACATCACTCAACAGCAGCCAAGTATACTTTCTTTTCCAATGCACATGGATCATTCTCCAGAACAGACCATATATTAGGCCATAAAGAAAGCCTCAACAGAATACAAAACAACAAAATATTACAAAGCACCTTTTCTGACCATAAAGTCTTAAAAGCAGAAATCAATAACAGAAAAAGCAAGGAAAAAAAATCAAACCTATGGAAACTGAATAACACCTTGCTCAAAAACTACTGGGTTATAGGAGAAATTAAGGATGGAATAATGAAATTCATAGAATCAAATAAGAATGAAAACACAACCTAGCAGAACATTTGGGACACACCAAAAGCAGTGCTCAGGGGTCAATTTATAGCAATAGATGCACACTTTCAAAAAGAAGAAAGGGCCAAAATCAAAACATTAGATGCAAAAGTCCTCAACAAAATTCTAGCCAATAGAATTTAACAACATATCAAAAAAAAAAAAAAATTCACCTTGACAAGTGGGATTCATAGCAGATATGCAGGTATGATTCAACATTAGAAAAACAGTCAATGTAATCCATCACATAAATAAAATAAAAGACAAGATCTTATTAATTGATGCAGAAAAGGCATTTGACAAAGTCCAACACACATTCATGATAAAAACTCTCAGCAAAATAGGAATAGAAGTGAAATTTCTCAACATAATAAAGGGCATTTATAGAAAGCTAACAGCCAGCATCATCCTAAATGGAGAAAGTCTGAAAGCATTCTCCTTGAGAACAGAAACCAGCCAAGGATGCCCTTTATCACCACTCTTATTCAACATTGTGCTGGAGGTCCTAGCCAGAGGCTAGAAAAAGAAATAAAGTTCATGCAAATTGGTAAGAAAGAAGTAAAAGTATCTCAATTTGCAGATGATATGATCATATACACAGCAAAGAATCTGTGTATCTAAAGAATCTACAAGAAAACTACTAGAACTAGTAGCAGAGTTCAGGAAAGTATCGGGATACAAGATAAACATACAAAAATCATTTGGATTCCTCTACACCAACAAAGAGAACGTCAAACAGGAAAGCATCAAAATAATGCCGTTTACAGTAGCCCCCAAGAAGATAAAATACTTAGGAATAAATCTAACCAGAGACATAAAAGACATATACAAGGAAACTACAAGACACTACTGCAGGAAACCAAAAGAGACCTACATAAGTGGGAAAACATACCTTGCTCATGGATAGGAAGGCTCCACATTGTGAAAATGTCCATTCTACTCAAAGCTATCTATAGATATGCTGCAACCCCAATTCAAATTCCAATGGCATTTTTTAATGAGATGGGGGAAAAAAATCACCAGCTTCATATGGAAAGGGAAAAAGGCCCGGATAAGTAAAGCATTACTGAAGAAGAAGAACAAAGTGGAAGGCCTCACACTACCTGATTTTAAGACCTATTATACCGCCACTGTAGTCAAAACAGCTTGTAGTGGTACAACAACAGATATACAGACCAATGGAACAGAATTGAGAATCTGGATGTATATTTATTCACCTATGAGCACCTGATATTTGACAGAGACCTAAAGTCTGTTAATTGGGAAAAAGACAGTCTCTTTAACAAATGGTGCTGGTATAACTGGATATCCATCTGTAGAAGAATGAAACAAGGCCCATACTTCACACCATGCACAAAAACAAACTCAAAATGGACCAAAGATGTAAGTATAAAATCTAAAATGATAAAGATCATGGCATATATACATGGCATACACAGTATACAAAACATTACTAACAATGCACAAGCACCAGAAGAGAAACTCGGTAACTGGGAACTCCTAAAAGTCAAACACTTATGCTCATCCAAAGACTTCACCAAAAGGGTAAAAAGACAACCTACAGACTGGGAAAAAAAATTTGGCTATGACAAATCCAGTTAGCATCTAATCTCTAAAGTCTATAAGGTATGGAAAGCCTCAACAACAAAAAGAAAAACAACCCAATTAAAATATGGGCAAAGGATATGAAGAGACGTTGACCAAACAAGACATTCAGGTGGCTAACAGATACATGAGGAAATGCTCACAGTCATTAGCTGTTAGAGAAATGAAGGTCAAAACTACAATAAGATACCATCTAACCCCAACAAAAAACACAAAATAATAAATGTTGGAGAGGCTGTGGAGAGACTGGAACACTTGTACACTGCTGGTGGGAGTGTCAAGTGGTACAACCACTTTGGAAATAGATTTGGGACTTCCTTAAAAAGCTAGAAATAGAACTGCCATACAATCCAGCAATTCCGCTCTTTGGGATATAACCTAGAGAAAGAAGAGCCCTCACACAAATAGATGTATGCACTCCCATGTTCACTGAAGCACTGTTTACAGTAGCAAGATGATGGAAACAACCAAAGTGCCCATCAGTGGATGAGTGGATAAACAAATTATGATATATTCACACAATGGAATACTAGGCAACAATAAAGAACAAGGATGGATCCGTGAAAAAGCCCATAACATGGGGGAATCTGGAAGGCATTATGCTGAGTGAAATTAGTCAGTTGCAAAAGGGCAAATATTATATGAGACCACTCTTACATGAGCTCAAGTAAGGTTTAAACATAGAAGAAAAAAGTCCCTAATGGTTACAGGGGTGGGGTGGGAGGGAGAGTGGTATTCACTAAATAGATATTTGACAAGAATTATTTTAGGTGAAAGGAAGGACAACACATAATACAGGGGAAGAAGTCAGCACAACTGGACTAAACCAAAAGCTAAGAAGTTTCCTGAATACAACCAAACACTTCAAGAGGCAGAGTAGCAGGGATGGGAGTCTGGGAACCATGCTTTCCCGGGATGTCTAGGTCTATTGGCATAACAAAGTTTATTAAGAAAATGTTCTGCATTTGGTAAGTGGAGTCTGGGGTCTTAAAAGCTGGCAAGCAGCCCTCTAAGATACATCAATTTGTCCCAAACCACCTGGGGCAAAGGAGAATGAAGGACACCAAGGGCACAAGGAAAATATGAGCCCAAAGGACAGAATGGGCCACATAAACCAGAGACTCCGTCAGTCTGAGACCGGAAGAACTAGATGATGCCTGGCTGCCACCAATGACTACCCTGATAGGGAACACAACAGAGAGTCCCCGGTAGAGCAGGAGAAAAGTGGGGTGTAAAACTCAAATTCTAGTAAAAAGACCAGACTTAATGGTCAGACTAAGACTGGAGGGAACACAGAGGACATGGCCCCCCGACCCTCTGTTAGCCCAAAACAAAAACTATTTTTGAAGCCAACTCTTCAGACAAAGATTAGACTGGAATATAAGAGATAAAATGATACTGGTGAGGAGTGAGCTTCTTAGCTTAAGTAGACACATGAGACTAAGTGGGCAGCTCCTGCTCGGAGGCGAGATGAGAGGGCAGAGGGCAACAGGGGCTGGTTGAATGGAATCGGGGAATACAGGGTGGAGAGGAGGCGTGTGCTGTCACATACGGGGAAACCAACTAGGGTCTCATAAAGTGTGTGTATAAGTTTTTGTATAAGAAGCTGACTTGAATTGTAAACTTTCACTTAAAGCAGTATAAAAAAATAAAAAGTAAAAGGCAATAATGAAAAAAAAAAAAGCAAGTAAACTTGTTGCTGTCAAGTTGATTCTGATTCACAGAGACCCTAAAGGACAGAGCTGAACTGCCCCATAGGGTTTCCAAGGAACGGGCTGGTAGATTTGAACTGCAGTCTTTTTGGTTAGCAGTCAAGCTCTTAACCACTGCACCACCCGGGCTCCCTAGTGAAAAGAGAGAGGTAGAAATTCAAAATTGTCCCCCCGCCCCCACCCTGAACATCTGGTCAGCACGTGACTTTTTCTTTTCCTCTATCCTGAATATAAATATATATATATTTTATCTAATATTTAGTTTCTCTATTTTTATTCTCATAGATGTCTTTCTTCTTCTAAACTTTATTTTGGCATAATACCTCAGAGCCTATTTCTCTGTGCAGTTTATTAAATTCAACTTCCTCTGCATATTTCCTAGATTAAATTTTCAAGGGGAACTACATTTGTTTAGCTCGTCTTTTGGGAACAGATAATGTTGAGTCACTGCCAGAAACTGGGTATTGTCAGGCCACGTGTTCACCCCTGATCTAGTCAGCTTCTGATGCTGGAGAGGATTCAGGAAATGCTAGAAACATGGCTACCCAGGCATTAAAAGGTTGTGGGTATGGAACGTTTTCTTATGAGGGTGCATGGCAGACACTGGCCACAGGGGAAAACTATTCAATGTTAGGTGGCAATTTCTCTCTTCTTAAGTTCCTTCAGAAGAGTAGGTAGGAAGGAGACTTTGCCCCCACTACGAACCCCTGGCAAGGAGGAACCTCAAAGTCTCCACAGTACCTGACTCAGTGCTTTGATCTTGTCAGAGATGAATAATGATTTAAACAGAATTAGGCACATTCCACACTTCAGGTGCTGATATGGAAATCCATCTAATGAACTAAAGCCCAACTGACATGCAGTCACTTTCTCCTAAAACAGCTGTTGCCTACTGACTCTTTTTACAACCTTATGATCCTGTATAATTTACATTCCTGCATAAATGTCTTAATTTCGCTGCCCCTGAACTATTTTCAAATTGCTTTTCCTTTAGCCTAATAATCCAAACCTTGATGTCAGGCATGATTCATAAACCATGACTAGAAACATCTGAAGCATCAGAATCTAATATAAAGTAAGCAAAGAGACTATTGATGCTAACAGAAATCACTTTCGTGATGCAGTTGTGCTGAAAGCTTTAAATACTAAACAGAAGGTAACCGTGTCTCTATAAGAAGAGATCAATTGAGAAGCATTTTTCTAAAAAATCAAAACTGCCATATTTTCTGCAGTTTTGATTTATAGTTAAGTCAGTGGTGGGGGGGGCGGGGAGAGGTTTCCCCTGGGGACATTTGCAATGTGTAGAGACATTTTAATTGTCACAACTGGGGTAGGAAGGCTCCTGGCATCTGGTAGGTAGAGGCCAACAATGGTGCTGAATACCCTGCAATGTACAGGACAGCCCCACAATAAAGAAACCCTGGAGCAAACCACAATAGAATCTGATAGTGCACCAAAAACTAAGTCGTCAAGAAACACTAGCACTTTGAATGGAACCAGGCCTAGGGGGTTGGGCATTTTTCTAGGAGGTAACTATCATTCTTCATCAAGCTTTTAAACAAATATTGAGTCCTCATTTGTGAGAGCTTCCTCTGATGAGAAGGAAAATAAAAAATTTAAATTACTGAATAATGGCTGCATTTGGTCTATAGTTTTATGGTAGAGAATCCATTCTCCCCTTCTTGCATAAGAAAAGTAGTTGTTGGGCACATGAAGCCCAGGCAGAGACCATATTTTCTATGCTCCTGGACTCTCTCCAGTGGCAGTCTAGGCCTTGAAATAACTGGGCATCCATGCCTTGGTGTCTCTCTCTTCCCTTATTCACAGGCCTGAATATGGTCTGGAGGAGCAAGAAGACTTACTGTGAGTCCCCAAATGGCTAAGTGGAACAGAGTGGCCCTGTCAACTTAGATTCTATTATGTGTCAGAGAGAGAAACTTATATGTTCTTTAAAAAATCAAAACCAGTTGCCATCGAGTCAATTCTGACTCATGGCAACCCCACGTGCATCAGAATACAACCGTGTTCCATAGGGTTTTCAGTGGCTGATTTTTTGGAAGTAGATTGCCAAGCCTTTCCTCTGAGGTGCATCTGAGTGGATTCGAACCTCCAAGTCTTCAGTTAACAGTTGAGCACATTAGCCATTTGCACTAAAGTCGTATTTTCAAGGATAACTGCCTAAATCAGAGCCAACTACCTTTTCAGAAACTAAAAAATTGATTTTAGATATCTAAAGAGATCTATCAAGAGTACTGAAGATACTTTTATTTTTCCTCAAATTTCAAGGTTTTTTCTAAAGAATATTTTATGTCTTTAAGATTTCCAGAAATTGTAACTCTTATTGTATGTCTTCCCTATTAAACAAACAAACAAACCCATTGCCATCGAGTCAGTTTTAACACAGAGCAACCCTAAAGGACAGAGTAAAATTGCCCCATAGGGTTTCCAAGGAGCACCTGGTGGATTTGAATTGCCAGCCTTCTGGTTAGCAGCCAAGCTCTTAACCCCCACACCACCAGGGCTCTGTCTTACCTATTAGGTAGGTATATACACAAGAAAAGTCTAAACAAAAAGCAATGATAACTCATATTAACTGCTAAGAGTCAGACTCTGTAATACACTTTGTAGGTAAAATAATTTTAAATCTATAAATGATAGACTAGCATATAGATAAAAATTAAGGATAAATATTCACCAATAATAAATTTTGGGAAAAGAAAGCATTATATTTGCAATATGTTCTCCATCAAAAGATAATAATGATAGTCCTCACACTTTCCCTTTTCCAGTCACAAGAGAGCTAAGTGTAAAATTTGAAAAATTCCCTAGATTGTATTGTTTTTTTCTGTCCTTTCCCCACTGACTCGTCTCACCAACCGTAGAATTGCTGAACTAAACTCCCACATTCTTAACTATGAAGATAAAAAACTATTTACTCTTGATTCTCCCTCCTCTACTGGCTCTTAAAACACTAACAAATAAAAATGGGAGAGAAAAGTAAAATTTCAAAGGAGCTAGAAATTAGGAATACTTAGATGAGCTGCAGGAAAAAAATTGTCTGACAAAAACACTAATAAAACCCAAGGCAAAAACTCAGGGTTACACAAGAATAGACCTAGAAAATTTGTAATAGTTTACTCCAAGTCTGCAACCTTACCTCAAAGAGCCTTCTGTGCTCATAGAGTTGCCTTCACTTCCACACTGGAAGAGCTTTTCTAGAGAGGGTTAGAAGGGTTAGAAGATGATTTAAGGTACCACCAATGGAATTGGGCAGAAACTGGCTTCCAATCAATAATACTAGGGAAATAATGAACTCAGTATTATTGTCTGCCTTATTAGTAGCTCCCAAGCCGTAATAGGTTACACCTACTGGTATTCACACCCTTTTGTTGCCCACTCCTCTTGAGTATGGCTAGCACTGGGGCTCACTTTAACCAAAGAAATGTAGCAGAAGTGACAGTGGTCAGTTCTGGACCTAGACCCTAAGAAGGCTTGGCAGCTTCTGATTTTTGCGCTCTTGGGAACTCTAAGCTATGTAGGAAGTGGGTTGTTGTTGTTATTGTTGTCAGGCGCTATCAAGTTGGTCCTGACTCATAGTGACCCTACGTACAACAGAATGAAACACTACCCAGTCCTGCGCCATCCTCACAATTGTTATTACCCTTGGTCCCATTGTTGCAGCCACTATATCTATATAGTCTTCCTTTTTTTTTGCTGACCCTCTACTTTACCAAGCATGATATCCTTCTCCGGGGACTGGTCCCTCCTGATAATATGTCCAAAGTATGTGAGACTAAGTCTCGCCATCCTTGCTTCTAAGGAGCATTCTGGCTATATTTCTTCCAAAACAGATTTGTTCGTTCTTCTGGCAGCTCATGGTATATTCAATATTCTTTGCTGACACCATAATTAAAAGGCATCAATTCATCTTCGGTCTTACTTATTCATTGTCCAGCTTTCACATGCATATGAAAAAAAAATTTTTTTTTTTTCATATGAGGTGATTGAAAACACCATGGCTTGACTTGGGCACACCTTAGCCCTTAAAGTGATATATTTGCTTTTTAATACTTGAAAGAAATCTTTTGCAGCAGATTTATCCAACGCAATGTGTCCTTTGATTTATCGACGGTGGCTTCCATGGGTGCTGATTGTGGATCCAAGTAAAATAAAATCCTTGACAACATCAATCTTTTCTCCATTAATCATGATGTTGCTTCTTGGTCCAGTTGTGAGGATTTTTGTTTTCTTTATGTTGAGGTGTAATCCATACTGAAGGCTGTGGTCTTTGGTTTTCATCAGCAAGTGCTTCAAGTCACCTTCGCTTTCAGCAAGCAAGGTTGTGTCATCTGCTTATAGCAAGTTGTTAATGAGTCTTCCTCCAATCCGGATGCCCCATTCTTCGTATAGTCCAGCTTCTCAGATTATTTGCTCAGCATACAGATTGATTAAGTATGGTAAAAGGATATAACCCTGACACACACCTTTCTTGACTTAAAACCACCCAGTATCCCCTTGTTCTGTTTGAACTGCTGCTTCTTGGTCTATGTACAGGTTCCATATGAACACAATTAAGTGCTCTGGAATTACCATTCTTCTGAATGTTATTCATAATTTCTTATGATCCACACAGTCAAATGTGTTTGCATAGTCCATAAAACACAGGTAAACATCTTTCTGGTATTCTCTGCTTTCAGCCAGGATCCATCTGACATCACTGATGATATCCCTTGTTCTACATTTTCTTCTGAATCCGGCTTGAATTTCTGGCAGTTCCCTGTCAATGTACTGCTGCAACTGTTTTTGAACAATCTTCAGCAAAATTTTACTTGCATGTGATATTAACGATATTGTTTGATAATTTCTGTATTCAGTTGGACAACCTTTCTTAGGAATAGGTATAAATATCTATCTCTTCCAATTGGTTGGCCTGGTAGCTGTCTTCCAAATTTCTTGCTTGTTCTGATTTTCTTCAGCTTCAACTTGAACTTACACATGAACAATTGATGATCTGTTCTGCAGTTGGCCCCTGACCTTTTTCTGACTGATGATATTGAGCTTTTCCATCATCTCTTTCCACAGAAGTAACCTATTTGATTCCTGTGTGTTCCATCCGGAGACAGCCGTGAGTTGCTAAAAAACATATTTGCAATGAATAAGTCATTGGTCTTGCAAAAAAAAAAAAAAAAAAAAACCAGGAAGTGGGTAACTGGGCATAATATAAGTGGGATCACCCTTGCTTTTGCCCCTGAATTTCTGGAACCATGTACAGTACCTACTGGGAACAGAGCATCGTATAATAGTCATTGATTTGTGGTATACTCTGTCCTGGATGATGACACCTCATCCTAGTAGGGCATCATCTCCAAATTAGCATCTTAGCTGCAACGACATAAGGATACGCTGGTGCTTTATCAGGCTGGCAGCCTCAGAGTGTTATAGTATGTGACAGAATCAACAAATCCTGTGGCTCCCCTTTTTTACTTTGAGGACGTTTCCTTGGTCTAATGGGTGATAACATAGGATGTCATGTCAAGGGTTAAATACTGTGTAAGCCCTTGAATAGTGATGCTGGCTGAAGACCAGTGGGTAGAAAAGATGAACCCTGACTCAGAAAATATGCCAATTCAAACCAAGATAAATTACTCTTCCTTCAAAGGTAGAAGGTGCCCAATGTACAACTTAAAATCTTGATGCTTCAAGTCTCCTGTTATCAATGTCAGCTTGGACTTTGTGTCCAGCAGTCCTGTCCTCAAAATATCTGAGTATTTTCCCTTCCAAAGAATACACTTACATGAGTAAATGACCTTAGGCCCTATCAGGGAAGGACCAGAGGAATTACTACTCATTTTATTTACCATAATGTTGAAGGGACCTTCCTTCTGGCAACCTGACTCCTCCTCCAGTCAGTGAACCCTGGGCTGGAAAGCAGGGTTGGTTCCTAAAACTGGGAAGGGGACCCTGACTTTATTAGGACAGTTGCCCTCAGATTCCTGATTATCTCTCCTTGATTTCTTTTTATTGTCTACATTGAGTAATAATCTTGTTAGCTGCCCATTCATCTTGCTTCTAGGGATGTCATGTCTATTAACTATCTCCATAGCTTCCTCCAACCTTGCCTTTTATTACTATCCTTGCATCTATCTTGTTTTTGATAGTTAAGCCTCCACCTGACTTCTATTTTTTTAGGATTCTGCTATCCATATTGCTATTAAGGAGCTTACCCTATCTAACAGTATCTCCTATTGAGTGTCCTAGGAATAGTTACCATTGAGCTTCTCAACAATGCTGGTGCTCTTCTCATCTTACCAGCCCATTCCTTATCTCTTTGATAGTGGACTGTCCTCTGGGTCCTAAGAAAAGAAATCAACTGGACATATAATTGAACCATTCATCCACCAAGGGCAAAAAATTGAATACAATAGCAAATCTCTCCATATAAGCTGTTTGTAAAACCATCATTATCACAATGATTAATGTTAAAACCATGTTACATTATTGTTAAGCCATATATTTATGCACCTTTAATTTGTTTTATAAAAGGATTAAAAGATATACACCAAAATTTTCACCACTTTCCCTGGGTGTTAGCATTCTGAGTGACTTTCTTTTATTGTATTTCTACAAAGTTATCAAAATTTCTACTGCAAATATTTATTAATTATGGACTAATTTTTAATTTAAAAGTTTTATTTAAAATTACATCGTATGTCTATTTTCCACTAAAATCAGTATTCATTGACTATGTTTCAACATTTAACCATGTAAGTTTCAAATTTTTTTTCAGTATTTTGAGAGTATAAATGTCCTCATTCATTCTTCATTCAATTATCTTTATTATAGGCTAGTTCCAAAAATCTTCCATTCAGGTTCCTGTTATAATTTCTTCGTTAATTTTAAGTTCTTCGCTAATCAAAACAGCAACAATAATAGTAGCAAAAATGTACACTGCATTTAAAATGAACTAGGCACTGTGCTAGGTTAGTGTTACTACTTCTTAACCATGCAGAACCCTGGTGGCACAGTGGCTAAGTGCTTGGTTCCTAACTGAAAGGTCAGTGGTTCAAACCTGCCAGCCATTCCAAGAGAGAAAGATGTGACAGTCTACTTCCGCCAAGATTACAGCTTTGGAAACCCTATGGGGCAGTTCTACTCAGGCCTCTATGAGTTGGAATCCACTTGACCAGAATGGGTTTGTTCTGGATTTTTTACCCAACTACAATCTAGGCACTACTACCATTATTTTAACAGATGAGAAAATTGATTTTGAGAAGTGTCTGTGACTTGCTCAAAGTGAAACAGACTTCAGCAGAGAAGCTACAGTTCGACTGTGTGATTTCAGAGCCTAATCTCTTAGCTACCACATCTGCGCTGTCCCACCCTGCTTCTCAGCACAGTGTACTCAGCACAGGGCTCTCAGTATTGGGAAGTTAAGCTTAGAGTTAACTCCAGAATTTTTGAAATTGGATGCTGTTGTTGTTGTTGTTGTTATTGTTGTGTGCCATCAGTTCAATCTCATCTCTTAGTAACACTATATGACAGAGTAGAACTCCCCCATAGGGTTTCCAAAGCTGTAATCTTTATGGCAGCAGATCTCCAGATGTTTTCTACCACAGAGCAGCTGGTGGGTTCAAATCACTGACCTTTCGGTTAGCAGCTGAGTGCTTAACCACTGTACCACCAGAGCTCCTTGGTACTGGATTCTACTCTCTTTTAAGTCAAAACAAGTATCTCCCTGCTGTCTAGATGGTATTTAACAGCAAGCTTTATCCATTAGTTTTTTTCTAATGTTATGGGGGCTAAAGGATTAACTAGGCAGGAGGAAAGAGTGAGGACACTATTCTTTCCATCTCCCGCACAGTAAGACCCTCAAGGGATACTTTCATTATTTTGCTTGGTGTGTGGGCTTAGTACAGAGATGCCACACTCAAATGTCAACAAAACTACAACTTTAGTGATATCAAAAATAAGTCACATTTGGATGATCTACCATTTAGGAAAAACCTTTAACTGTTCATATCAGCATTTAGTGAATTAGAAGACATATTCATCTAAAAAAATATATGTATAATGTACCTGGCTCACAAATTAAATCATATTCCATGTTGAGACTGGCTCAGTTTATTTATTTTTGTAGTTTCTCCTTTTAAGTTTTATAACAGTTTTCCCTCTGCCAAACATTAAATCACCACCCTTTTACGCATATCTCCCTTTAATCACCTCTAAACTTACTTAAAATAAAATCCAAAATCTTTACCTCCCTCCCATGCCTGGCTGGTCTCCTTTTATACCCTCCTCACTTTATCACCCTTATTGATGTTCTTGTTATTTTTCCAAATAAAGCCACCAAGCATGTTTCCACTTGTCATGGATTGAACTGCGTCCCCTAGAAATACCTGTCAACTTGGCTAGGTCATGATTCCCAGTATTGTATGATTGTCTACCATTTTGTCATCTGAGTCGATTTTCCTATTTGTTGTAAATTCTATCACTATGATGTAATGAGATAGATTAAGGACAGTTATATTGATGAGATCTGCAAGATTAGTGTTTTAAGCCAATCTCTTTTGAGATATAAAAGAGAGAAGTGAGCAGAGAGACAGTGGGGACCTCGTATCACCAAGAAAGCAGTGCCAGAAGCAGAGTGTATCCTTTGCACCCAGGGTTCCTGTGCAGAGAAGCTCCTACTCCAGGGGAAGATTGATGACAAGGACCTTCCTTGAGAGCCGACAGAGAGAGAAATCCCTCTCATGGAGCAGATGCCCTAAATTTGGACCTCTAGCCTACTAGACTGTGAGAAAATAAATTTCCCTTTGTTAAAGCCAGCCACTTGTGGTATTTCTGTTATAGCAGCACTAGATGACTAAGACACCACTTTAGGACTTTTATTTAAAAAATTCGTCCTGAAAGCTTTTACCTCAGATATTCCCATGGCTTGCTTCCTAACTTTGCTTAGACCACTCAGATGTCACATTGTTGGGGAGAACTTTTTTGACCACTCTATTTAAAAGAGCATCATTCTACCCCTCTACCTCTATTCTCTAGTCTCTTTACCCTGCTGTAGTTTTCTTCATAGCACTTATTACTAACTGATGCAGTTGATTTATTGGTTTGCCTTTTGTCTGTTTCTCTGGTTAGAATGTAAGCTCTATGAGGAAAGCGATTTTGCTTCTTTCATTTCTGTATCCCCACTATTTACAATATTTTTTCGTACATTGTTGTTGTTGTTAGGTGCTGTGGAGTTATTTCTGACTCATAGCAACCCTGTGTACCACAGAACGAGATACACCACGGTCCTGCACCTTCCTCACAATCATTGTTATGCTTGAGCCCATTAGTTACAGCCACTGTGTCAAACCATCTCATTGAGTGTCTTCCTCTTTTTTGCTGCTCCTAAATAAACATCTGTTCAATGAATGAATGAATGAACTGCTCTCTCAGTTTTTATTCTCACTCCCCCACAACATATTCTGCAGAGCACCAGAGTGAATTTTATAAAACGATATTGCTCAAAGTGTGGGCGACAGAGGAGCAGCAGCAGCATCACCTTGTTAGAAATGCAAAGTCTCAAGCCCTGCTCCAGGACTACCATTCATACTCTCTGGAGGTAGGGGCTAAGAAACTATATTTTAAAAAACCCTGCACATGCTTTTCATGCACACCTAAGTTTGAAAAACACGTCCTAAAAGGAAGATATGACCATGTTATTGAATTGTTTTAAATCTTTTGTTGATTTTCCATTTTCCCTTAGGACAAAGTCTAAAATCTTTAACTTGGTGTCTTAGTTATCCAGTGAGGAGAAATTTATTTTCTCACAGTAAAGTAGGCTAAAAGTCCAAATTCAGGGCATCAGCTACCAGGGAAGATTTTTTCTCTCTATTGGCTCTGGAGGAAGGTCCTTCTCATCAATCTTCTCCTGCATTAGGAACTTCTCTGAGCAGGAGCCCCAGGTGCAAAGGACACACTCTGCTCCCTTCACTGCTTTCTTGGTGGTATGAGGTCCCCCTGTCTCTGTGTTCACTTCTTTCTTTTGTATGCCAAAAGAAACCGGCTCAAGACACAATCCAATCCCGTAGATTGAGTCCTATCTCATCAACACAACTGCCACCCATCCGCACCTCATTAACATCATAGAGGCGGAATTTACAACACATAGGAAAATCACATCAGATGAAAAATGGTGAACAATCACACAATATCAGGAATCATGGCCCAGCCAAATTGATACACACATTTTGGGGGGACACAATTCAATCCATGATACTTGGTTTCTTAGACTTTGTGAGTCCCAACCCATGTCCATCTGCCCAGCTTCACTGCCTGTTGCTCAACCCCCTGTTCACTTGAGCTCCAGTTTCCTGAACCTTTATAGATGATTTCAGTGTACTGTGTTCTCTCCTCTCTTATCGTTCACACATGTTCTTTTTTCCTGTGACATCACCCCTCCTGCTTGTCCCTCCCTTTACCTGGCTTACTCCTGCTTATCCTTTAGTTTGTTAGATGCCCTGCAGTGTATTCAGTAGCATCCTACACTTTTCCTTCTCGTACCTCTTTGCTTAGATGTGTCTTAACCTCTAGACTAAACAGCTCAATGAGATTATGAGCCACATGGTTTTTACTTATCATTTTATCCACACTCTCTAGAAACCTTGGTGGTGTGTAGTTGTTAAGAGCTATGGCTGCTAGGTCAGCAGTTAGAATCCACCAGGTGCTCCTTGGAAACCATATGGGGGCAGTACTACTCTGTCCTTTAGGGGCACTATGAGTTGGAATCAATTCAATGGCAATGGGTTTGGGTTTTTTCTTTTTTAATCTGTACACCAGTGGACATTCATTAATATCTGTTGAATAAATAAATAAAGAACTTGGAATGCTTTTTAGAAAAAATAAGAACTGTTATAAATGATGGTGAGAGATTTGTAGAATGGCTTTTTTATTTCTTCAGCAGAGAGATCATTTGTTAATTGCACTTTCTAGATTCATTTGGATATTTAACTACCTTGGAAATTCATTTCAAACCCCAAGTGTCTGATTTACATGTCATCTTTAAGAAGATTCTCAACTGGTAAATTTAGTACTACCACTCATGGAAGGAGAAATGCAAAATAAAGAAAAGAAAAGCAATTCCTAAGGAAAATATCTGTGGAAGATTTAGCAAACCACAGGAAGGAGTTTTTGAAGAAAATTTTTAGAAAGTCACTTTGAATGCTCCAAACACCAGACTCGTTAGTGCCAAAAGGCTAACCGTAAGGACTTAGAGGAATGTATGACTTGGGAGAGTTACTCCATGGTTCTGATCTATGAATAGAGAGAAGTGTATTATACCTTGAAGCACTCAAACTTCTAGTTTATTCTATGACCCCAGGCCTTGTGCTGAGTTAGAAGAGAAGTAATTGCTAATGAGTGTTCATACGTGTTATTGATTAACCTTCTCTTTTATGTTTCTGCTCCCGTAAAAGGAGCTGTGGAGCTTTCTTTTATATCTCATTTTCCCAGGCACAGAGTGAAGTGGAGTTGCAGTGTATTACATGGTGGAATGATTAGTTAATCATTCAGTTCTTCAGGGCAAGTAGTTTTCATAACTTATATATTCGTCTTCAGATGCTTAGGATCACCAGGGATTCTATAATTATTTGAACTGCCAGGAAAGAACTCAATCAATTTGAAACATACAGGGACGCCCTCCCCCTTTGGTTGGTTTTATGTTTTTGGTTTACTGTTCTCCATTTGGATGATATCAGCTCGAGTAGGATAATAGGGAGACAGCATGGTGTTTTGAAAAGAGTCTAAACTTTTCAGATAACTGAAATTGAAATTTCAGCTCTGCTGACTACTAACTGTGTGAACTCTAGCAAGTTATTAATTTCTTTGGGTCTCCGTTTCCTTCTCCTTAGTAAAAGAGGGAGAAGAATAACATGCTATAAAGCAGAAGTAAGAGTCTGTACATTTAATTCATAGTAGACAGTAAAATGTTGTTCTACTTCCTCCACTCCACCTCACCGTTTAAGTAAGGAGATAGTAATTTTTTGTTAAATTTACTAATGGGACGGTAAGTTTAGCATCTAAGTTATAAGGTTTAGGTGTTTTTATGATTATTAAATGCCCTGGTTGATTAACAATTCTTTTTTTCTACCTAAATACAACTTAGGGATTAGTCCCACATGCTCTGAAATCTTCCTAAATAGAAGTGGCCAACTGGGGAAGCAGTACCCGGAAGCACAAATTGTGTGCCTTAAAAGAATCAGATTTTTGGAAAGCTTTCCTAGAAAAGAGATGGAAATATCTGAGAGATGGAGAAATGAAGGTGTACTAGTACAATCTCACTGATTTCTTTTACAGTCTTTGGACCTAGTGCATCTCCCTATTTCTGATCCCTTTTGCCCCATTACTCCCTTTTGCCCCCATTATTCCCCAATCCTTTGCCATAGACAATGTCTCACTCCCTTTTGCCCCCATATTCCCCAATCCTTCGCCATAGACAATGTCTCAAGATCTAGCCAAAGGTCTTACCCAATACGTTTTATTATCCCCAGATGATTCAGTTGGATAGGAAATTACTAAAACTATGTATGTGCTACCGATGGTGTATCAATAGCATCATTGTATATACATGGTCACTATATTTTCTAAACTAAAAATTGGGGCCTATGGTCTAAAATTGAAGGAAAATATTTTAAATCTTCATGGATTTGCATGATTTGGTAAACACTGAACCTTTAGGAAAATGCACTTAGCATTTCAGACAAGCAATGGGAACTAACTTTATCTACCTTAAGGTGCATGTGTGATGTCCCCATGTATATGCCCATGTGCAGAGAGGTGACCCAGTGTCCCAAGGAGGGAGGGTAAGCAGGCTAGCATATCCAGGACTTCAGGCACTGATCTAAACAATGTCAAATAAGTGCTCTTCATGGAGTGAATAAGATGTCTTTTTTAAGAGTTGAATTGGATTCTCCCTACAAAATCTTTGCACCAAATCAGACTTTGACTCAGCAAATACTACCACACAGGATAGTTTCCTGCTGCTCACGAGGGAGGCTGACTGGTTGATTTAGAAACTCCTCCTGCCATGTGTGGGATCTGGAATTGTCAGTGGACTGCATCTCCATGATAAATAATGTGGTGGACAAAAGGCCAGACCTTGCCTAATTTTCCAAGGTGTGAAGGAGAAGTGCTTTAAAAAGGATGTTTAGGAGAAGACAGGATGTGAAAGGCTATCCTTGCTCTGGGCCTGCAGGACACCTCTCAGCCCCCAGTTAGTCTAAACCACATTTCAGGGGTGGGGGGATATTTAAGGTAATACATATTATACCTGGAAATGAATTTAGAAACTGTGATTTTACACACCTGTGGAAAACACAAGAGTATTTTAACAAAATAAGGCTCGACTCACTTCTCAGACCTTTAAAATTGTTGAACATTACCCGCCCCTGCGCTCCCCCCTCCCTGCCCCACTGGATATAAGTTGAAGAACATCCTTTTGTCTTCCTGTCAAAAGATTCTCAAAAATAATCAGAGTTTTGAAAATTATACCTAATGAGAAGTTTTTCCACATTGATCTAGAAGGTTAGAAATCTAGAAGGAAGGAAGAAAGGGAGAAAGGAAGGGAAGAAGCAAGGAAACCCCTGGTTTAAATGCAAATTATCTCTTCCTCCTCTAATACTTTGAATTTCTCCCATGACTCTTAATATGCTTTACTACGTATTCCAGCTATGTGGGGTTTTCTCTTTTTTCTTCTACAGATTATAAACTTCCAAAAGCCAGGAACTTTATTTTATTCATTTTAAAAATAATTTCTTACACAGATTATCTTGGTATGGTCATATAATACAAAAGGAAAGGAAATAAACATTATTAAATTCATATATTGCAATGAGGTAAAATTATTTGGGGATGTGAAGCAGAGACCTGAGCCTACAGAAATCCCATTTTAATTATGGTCCATCCAGGCCCTGGAGTTTGGTCAGTGAGTAGATCGGATAACAAAGGGTTATTATGTTCGTGTATTGCAAGTTATGGCAAAGATCATAAATTATCTTGATGACTCATTTCCTCCAGTCACTCTAGTCTTCCAATATGGGGAGATTTTTTTTGTTGCTTTTCTTTAAACTTGTGAGATATAAATGGGGCAGGGGGGAGGGGAGGGAAACACCCTGTGGTCTCAAGCTCTGAAATTAAATTAATCATTGCTCAGTAATTGTTATTTAATGTTTATATAAACATTAAACTGTGTTATAGCAACTTTAATAGCCAATTGATCCCCAAGGTCATGTTAAAAATGACTCAGTATTCTTAGTTTCGTTTTGTGGATGAGTGGATTGTTCTTTTTATTTCATCTGAGTTTGCACAGGATACTCCCACACATTTATGAGTATAAGAGGGGTGTGGAACAAAGACCCCTGTTCTTGAGATGGAGATTGAAATGAAAGTGGAAGGGAATCATTTCTATAATTTTTGAATGATTTCTAATACTTCAGATTCTCTGAAATGCAATTCAAAGCCTTGAAAGATTATGTCGTTTCTAGTTTTCTCTCTGCCTATACCTAATTCATCCGCAATGATTCTTTTTATATACCTGCACATTTATTCTTGGAGACAAACGACTTCATTTTGTTCCTTAGCTTTTTGCCTAAATGCAAACATTTTAGATAGTTTTTTTTTTTTTTAAGCACTTAGGATAGTCCTAAACAAAGTAAATGCTGAATAAATATTTCTCAGTTATTATCTATAAACTTCTCCTAGGAGCCCTGCTGGCGCAATGGTTAAGCGCTTGTGTGTTAACCGAAAGGTTGCCGGTTGGAATCTACCAGTGGAACTGTGGAAGAAAGACTTGACGATCTGCTCCTGTAAAGATTACAGCCTAGGAAACCCTATGGAGCAGTTCTATTCTGTCCTACAGGGTTGCTACGAGTCAGAATTGACTGGACTGCATACAACAACAACAAACTTCTGAAAATTTGCCTAAGGATCACTGCTCTGTGACTGTTAATTGTCTTTCATTTCCTTGTCTTTGTTCTCATTCCAGGATCCTGTGGCATCTGCTTCATTTCATTGTTGTCTCATTTTTTATTTTTTCACATAGGCCAGGCTAATTAACTACAGCGTTGTAAGTAGCAAGGATATTAATTCTGGGCAGCGCTTTGAAATATGCTTCATATATTATATATTTATGAATAAAAATGTTCTTCCCATATATTTTCTCCTTCAAAGAGGGGAGAGAGGTCATTGTAAAGACTCTAACCTGTGGCTAACTCATCTCTCTAGGAAATGTTTCCATGAATTTTACACCTCTCAGTTGCTGAAACTTTGGACTCTATCGATATGTTTTTCATGAGAACAATATTAGGAATAACAATAAAAAAATATCGTTGTGTATTTCCTGTTTTTCCTTTTCTCAATTCCCACACCTTGCTTCAGAGGAACCTGTTAACAGGGCAATAATCACAGCTCCACCTCAGCTACTGCCTGTCAGCACTCCCACCCAATGGTGGGAGACGTTCAGCCTCCTTGTGGTTCCTTTTCTTTCCTTTCCTTGTCCTTTTATCACCCAGAGCCCTGTTCCTACATGGGGACATCCATGGTTCTTAAATGGATCTCAGGGGACCCTGCAATTTGCTTCTTTCCACTAAGAATTAGCAAAAATGAAAGGAAACAGAATTTCTATGCACAGGTCTCTTTGAATTTGAAGACGAAGAATATATTTTCGGCTGATCTACTGCAACATCAGAAAATATTTCCTGGGTCTCCAAATTCAAAGAGACCTGTTCATACAAATTCTATTTCATGGGGCCCTGGTGGCAAAGTGGCTAAGACTTTGGCTGCTAACCAAAAGGTCAACGTTTGAATCCACTAGCCGCTCCTTGAAAACCCTACTGGGCCGTTCTACTCTGTCTACAGGGTCTCTATGAATCAGAATTGACACAAAGACAATGGGTTTGGTTTTTGGATTGCTATAGATAACCTGAAGAGAATCTGACTAGGAACAGGCAGTTACCGTCTTAAGAATGTGGGCGGGGGGGGTTACATAGTAAATTACCTTTGGAGAGATATTTCCAAGGACTTGGGACTGTCTTCCACATCACCTTTTTCAGAGGAAGATGTAAAATTTAACAGATAGGGACTGATGGGTGAGGTTTTGCAAACAAGCTTGGTATGGATATGGGCATTAGTGCTAGCTCAAGATCTGAATTCTTTACTTACCACCTCTTGCCTGTTCCTGCTCATTATAATCACAAGCTAATACAATATGTCTTGCTCTCATTCTGTTTGAATCATGTCTCTCTCTCCTTTTCTCTCTGAATAGGCTTTAAATAATTAATTAAGAAATAGTGTAATATGAAACGATTAACTCAGATTTTTTCTTCACTCTTTGTGGTAAGTCTTTAATGGACTAAAGAATTAAAGTAAATTATTACTTTCCTCTGCCAGGACATAATTTATTCCTAAACTTCCCTCAAGACAAAAAGAAACTCACTTCCAAACCATTAGCTTTAGCTCCCTTGAGTCACAGAATTGACTAGAGAGAAGATGAACCCTGAGGGGTAATAATTCCAGTAGTAATTCCAGTTTGTTCCTTCAGATCAATTTGCTAACCATGTGTAAAGATTAGTCCAAATTCTCAAATGACAAAAACATAAGAATTGGTGAGGAAGTTTTTTAAAAATTTAATTATCAAAATTACAATAAACTCCTGGAATTATAACCTGTACCTACCACGGGGTTTTAAATACTTGACAGACAGATATCTTTGTTTATAATTGTGTTGGTAAGTTTTTCTCACGAGTTGATTTTTCTGAGGGAAAGAAATAATCTCTTTATGTCCTCTGAAGAAGTCATGATACGTTTACAAATCTACAAATGGCTTGTCAAGAGGAAGCAGTCAGAGAAATAGGTGTAAGGGCAAACACAAATTAAAAATAAGGAAGAGACTTGACCTCCTTCCTTTTCTTTCAGCATTTACTTTAGAAAACTTGTCATTGTAAGTTCTTTCAAGTTATCTCTCTGTCTCTTTGAAAAATGTGTAAATCTAGGATGTTTCCTCAAGGATTTAGAAGCCAACTCTTTTGAAATACAATCAAGGAGGAGTGCACCCCGTACAGAGATGTAACAAAGGTATGGCAAGTAGGGCGCATGCCTTGGCACCGCTTGAAGAAAGACACTAACGAACCAGTTTCAACTGGCCATTGTAGTTTCCATTGCCAGCTATCAGAGATCATCCAGCACATTAAAACTAATTGCCATAGCAGCTATTTTCCATAGATAGGCCCCTACGCCCCTATTTCCCAGTGTCCTGGGAGGAGATGAGTGTAACTTCAGGTGGCATCAGGTCCAAATTGCAAACCTAACTCCAGTCAGAGAGAGACTAGAAAATTAGCAATTTTACCTTGAAAATAGGAATGCAACTGGTCGTACCCACTTATCTATATGAAAGATGACTTTCTGTCCTTGCAGCCTCTTTAGTGGATTGCCTGTGAGGCATCATATTCTGGTTAAATGCTTATTCTCTAATAAGATTGTATTTTTTCTCTCTACTTTATGGAGATGTTTCTGAGTTGGGAGATTTTGTTTTTAATTATATTTCCCCAGCATAGATTACTAATAATCTAGGACTAAACAGTGGCAAAAATAGAGGGCAGAGTGAGATAAGGCTTTAAAAATCCAGAGTAATGAGCTCCATATAATGAAAACTTTTCTAGCAGAAGCTAAATGACCGTCAGACATGGACGCTACACAATATATTCCCACACTAGTTGGGAAGCTGTATTAGAAGATGTTGACTCAGTTTATTACTTTATCTGACAAAGTTTTCAGATTCTTTGCCATTTGAACCTTTTGGACAAGCCAGGTCCCTCTTAAAATACAATGTACAAAGTTTAATATAAATTTGTAAATACGGTCTGACTAGGGAGAACGCAGAGCCGTGGTAACTCAGTGGTAGAATTCTTGCTTTCCATGTGGGACACTTGAACTCAATTCCTGGCCAACTGTCAGTGGAAGTTTGAGTGTTGTTGTGATGCTGAAGAGGTTTCAACAGACCTTCTAGGCTAAGACTGATCTAGGAAGGAGGTCCTAGTGATCCACATCCAAAAATCAGCCATTGAAAACCCTTCAGAGCATAGTTCTACTCTGACACACGTGGAGTCTCCATGAGTTGGAATCGACTCAACAGCAACTGATTTGGCTTTTTGTTATTTTATAAACGTAGTCCAAAATTACATTGTTTATTACTGTTAGTTGCCATCAAGTTGATTCTGACTCATGGCAACCCCATGTATACAGAGTAGAACTGTGCTTCATAGGATTTCCAAGGCTGTGACCTTTTAGAAGCAGATCACCAGGCCTTTCTTCCCGGGTACATCTGAATGGGTTTGAACTATCAACGGGCCAAACCATATTGTGAACATGTAATGAGCTTGTGATCAAGTAAAACCCCCGGATCTTTTCTCATATGAATTCAAAGAAACCCAGTGTCCTTTATACTGTTTCGGCATAATTGATTTCAAAATACTAAAAGTAAGTCTTCATATATATTGCTGATAAATTCTGTATTAATGATTTTGATGTCAAGACAATTTTTTCATCTTGAATTAACTTCTGCATTAACTATGCCTCTCAATTTTATGTCATTCGAAAAGTTAAGAAAGACAGCTTTTATGTATTCCAACTAGTTGATAAATGTTGAATAGAACTGAATCTAGTGATATTTAGGCAAGAGTTTTTCCAAAGAAAATTTTTTACCACTCCTTTCCATAGAGCTAACCTCTGAAACTAATCTACAATTTTTTGAAGAAAACGTTTTTCCTTTAATCCGTGAAAATGATTCTTCATCCATCCTTCAAAAGGAGCATAAAGTGTAGTAATATACGATTGGTGTGAGCATTTCCTACAGGGTGGTTTTTAAGTTATCTTAAGCTGGAAAAAAAAAAAAGTAACTCAAATAGGGACGTTCTACCTGCTTTGGGTTAATCAATAACCTTTGATTTTGCAAAAACATCTGTGACTGTTAAGAGTGAATTGAAATACATTAGAAATGGCATTACCGGATGACATGAGGCTGCAAACCAGAGGTTACCGTTCCCCGCTCACTGGGCAATAGGCAAAGCATTTGGACTCTTTGAAAGCCTTTCACATCTGGCTGGTGCTGAATGAATCTACTGTCAAACCACGGTTGCTGTGGTACCTGGTTTCTTACGAATTAATTACACATTCAGAACAGAGGACTTAGGGGTGTCTGGGGACCCGTGGCAGAGTTCACACAGCCTCCTTTAAACAAAGGAGGCTCTGTCTTTCCTTATGCTGCTGCTCTTAACAAGGAAGAGAGTTTGATCACGGAGCACATTAGCAATCCCTTATTTAACCGAGCCAGTGGTGACTGGATCAACGTTTTTAGAAACGGCGTCTTGTGCGTTAGCTATAAGGAAGGTTAGCTTTGTTCTATTTAGCTTTTAAATATGGTTCTTATCACTGACTTGCCTGAGAGAAAAGAACATGGCCCGATTGTGTTTCTCAGGAGGTGTGCACGTGTTTGTGTGTGTGAGGTGTTAACCACGAGAAGTGGGAGAAGGGAGGAGGTGCACGCAAAACAGAAAACTGGTTTTAGAGCAGGAGGCAAACTCCTCAGTTTCAGAGGGTAAAGGCTACGTTTGCTTGCTATTATTACCTTCTGGCCAGGAATTTGAGGAGCCCTGATGACGCAGTGGTTAGCTTGGAAACTATCCAAAAGGCTGGTGGTTGGAATCCACCAGCCACTGTATGGGAGAAAGATTATCACAGCCCTGGGAACTGGATGGGGCAGTTCTACTCTGTCTTATAGGGTGACTGGGAGCCAGAATCAATTCCACGGCAGTGGGTTTGGTTTGGTGGGTTTGGCCAGGAATTTATATGTAAAATATTTGTTTGGAGGAGGTTTGTGTTGTCTGGAGGGACAATTCCAGCTGACAGCAGATGCTCTTTGATCACATCTCAGAGGTTCCACCCCAGAACCTGAGTCCCAGAAATCTAGAATTTTAAAAATGATGTGAATTATGTTTAATAATCACTGTTCTAGAATAACAATGGCTGGTTAAGTCCCTTTGCAATACCGATTTACAGTAGCAAAGTCACCAAAGAAGCGACCACTACTGGATTTTGGAGCCTGATCCGAGATTGGAATTAGCAGTTGCTGCTTTTTCATTACCATCGTCATCAACTGTGTCTGTCTAATAAAAATCTAGTAAATATCTATACCCATGCTTGTGTAGTGCGGTGTGTTTAAAACCACAAAGGAAAGGCAGACACCAAAAAATCGCCAAACAAGTACATGAGATAAGTAGGAATAAATAGCACATCAGTTATAAAGAGTAGGCTAAATGAGGCCACTTGGAGTTCCTGGGTGTTATAAACGGTAAATGTGTTCACCTGCTAAGCCAAAGGTTGGAGGTTCAAGTCCACAGAGAGGCACCTCAGAAGAAAGGCCTGGTGATCTACTTCCAAAAAACCAACCATTGAAAACTCTTTGGAGGAGAGTTCTACTTTGACACACATGGGGTCACCATGAGTCAGAATCAACTTGATAGCTGCTGGGTGTTTTTTTTTTAAGTTCTGAAGATGAGGGCATTGGTGGTTCTGTGGTAGAACTCTAGACTTCCACGTGGGAGACCTGGGTTTAATTCCCGGCCAATGGCACCTCCCGCACAGCTACCACCTGCCTGTCAGTGAAGGCTTGTATCCTGCTGTGATGCTGAACAGGCTTCAGCAAAGCATCTAGACTAAGAGGGACTAGGAAGAAAGCCCTGCTGGTCCACATCTGAACACAGCCAGCAAAAACCCTGTGGATGACACCAGTCTAATTTACAACCGATCATGCGGGTAGAACAAGACCTGACAGTGTTTTGTTCCATTGCGGATGGAGTCTCCATGAGTCAGGTGCCAACTTGACAGCAGCTGACAACAAGAAGGGCAAATTCTGAAGGCACTCAAGAGGTACCAGTAGCTCTTCAATTCCCAAGAAGACTAGATGAGGGAACTTTCCCTTCTTCCCATCCTTCAGTTGCCAGAAACTCTTGTCAAAGAAAAAAAAACATAAGGAGGCAAAGAATTAAAGGTCATGAAGAGAGGGGGATGCTTGAAACAGTCCAGGGAAAGCTTGCATATTAAAAGATCTTTCTTTGGTAAAACTGACCGTGCTTTTTGAGTTCTTTCCAGAAGTAAACATGTATGAGTTTTACCCCAAGCGTTATGAATCTTAAAAATGGGAAGAGGGAGAATTACCCAGATTCTGTGCTTACTGTACTTGTCTTTCACCAAAAAATAAAAATAAAGAAATCTTCCACCTTTAAAGTTCTTTTGAAAATTCGCATAGCTACATGTTAGTGGGAAAATCAAGAAGCAGCAAGAACAAGGCTCATCCCCTTGCGTGTGATGCTGTGTTAGTTGTGTAGCTGATTTGTTCTGAACCACAAGGAGACTGGCAAGGGATATAGGATATGAATTAAGAGGCTTTTCCTCCACCAGAGTACAGAATTCTAAGTTGGCTTGGAAGTGGAAAGAATATAAGCCACTTGGAACCATAAAGAAATCTAAGAGGAGTTGGAGGATTGGCTCTTGTGCACAATTATTCCTTTGTAATTTTGCATTGTTTCCTAAGTGACTAACCAAATTCACTTCGGCAGCTAAGCATGCTCCCTGCTTAGTGTCCACCTCTCTTGGAGTTGTGTTATTTCAATCACCTAATCTACTGGGATTTCCTTTTGCCAAAAGACCAGTGGGATCCCTGAAAGCCATTTGAATCACTTCCAAAACTGTAGTCAATCTGGCACTCAGTTGCAAAAGCAAACGTTAATTACATGGAGCTGAGAAGGGAGATAGGTAAGTGTTGAGTGAGAGGTGTAATTTTTAAAACAGAATACATAATTTCTCCTCATAAGGACAAAATTGGTGTTTATAGATTGAAGTAGGCATTTAGAATAAAATAAAGAAAACTGCTTCCGGACTGTTTGTAGATATCATTTTGGTCAAATTAAAAGCTAATTACTTAGACAAAACCACACAGGATGAGAATTATCAAAGCAGAACATTGGTGGCAAGGTAGTTAGTTGTCTCACAGTCATTTCATGGTTCCACATGAGGCAGGAAATGTATGTGAGATTTTGGCCTGAATTACTCCCCCATTTTGGCTCCATAGAGAGAAATGCTGTTTGGAATCTGTTCCAATTCATTGTTGGAAAATGCACCTTCAAACACCATTGGTATGTGTCATCTATTTACTACCGTGAGAAACATTAGAAGACATGGTCCTTCATTTTATGAATATTATTGCGGTTTACTATAATAATAACACTGGTCGTTAGGGAGTCAATACCTAACATCCCTTTCTTGGCTACTTGAATTCTGATCCAATTGGGAGGTCAAAATATCACTTTCATTACTGATGAAATGGAGATCGTGCCTTTAGATCTGTAGTCACAAGGGCTTGTAACTTCACACCCTAGTATTAATGGACAACCCAACCAGTTCTGACAAAGCAGGGCATCTGCAGGTCTGTAAAGAAAGGGCAGGCTCTGAAGAGCATGGTGGAGCACTGGCCATGTGTGCCTAGTCTTTCCTTCTCCCCTGGACAGGAGTGAGGGATGGGTGGAGAGAGGCCAGCAGTGTTAATCCTAAATTCCTCCACATAGAACTAAGAGGCCTGGAGGAGAGGGGGTCTGCAATGGTCATAATAATCCTATTTTCATAGTGATTTCATATTCCTACTTATAATCACAGTTCGCAAAAGAAAGAGGGTCTTAGCAGTTGAAAAAGACTGAGTTCTGAGAAAAAAACGGAAACGGTACTTTGTAGATATATGCTAGATGCACCTGTTTTCAAGGCCAAAATGTATCCTATTTCCTCTCACTATTTTTTTTTTTTTTTTCTGAGAAATGTTGGTTTTAAAATTCTTGTCTTAGGTACTAACTAACCATTTCCTTTGTTGCTGTAATTACCCTAAATTTAATAAGAATAATTTCTAAGTTTATTTTCAGAAGTTGATACTGCAATTTTCAGTGATAATATATTAGATAAAATTGCTGTCTTACCGAGATTGTGGAACAGAGAGATTTGATTTTGTCTTATTCCCAAAAAAAAGGCAGCTTGTTATATTTATGATGTTCTTCCCTTTTGAAACTCAGAGCATCCTTTTAGCATCCTTCCCATCTGAAAAATAAAGAACCTAGAATGTGGAAGTCTTTTTTTTTTTTTTTTCTGGAACTGGAATTCAAATGCTTGATTCTCAATAGGCCAGGTAAATGAATAATTTCTTTTATCAGGATCAGCACAAAGCTGGTTCCTATGAGGTGGATGCTAAAGATGTCCCAAACGTCCAGCTTTTCCAAGCTGCTGTACCATTCGCTGCCTCTCACATCAACTACTGCCACTCCCCTTAGTACTCTCTCTCCCATCTTTGGGTTCCTTAACTTGCTGCAAAGTCTCACAGAACTCACAAATCCATTTAAAGGAAATGGCTTACACAGTTGTGAAGGCTGGCAAGTCCCATATTTGTGGATGGTGGGTAGACTTCTCCCTGGCCCTCATTCTCTGCCCAAAGGCACTCAGCTTTCTTGCTCTGTGGCCCAGGAAGCCCACTGTACAGGTCTCTCCTACTGGTCTCCCCTGCCAGTCTCTCCTTCCTTGGGGTGGTGGGTTCTTCTCTTTCTGGCCTCTGGGGTGGCTCATTTCAAGCCCAGTGGAATGGCAGAACTGATCAGTCCGCTTGGTGGGCCACAATTACCCTGTCACACAGTTATGCCCAATCACCTGGGCGGGAGTAAAGGCCACACAAAAAGCAATCCATTATACCACACCAGGTCAAACAAGGATTGGTAAGAGATGGGCTTGGGGCTGGCAATGGGTGTCCTACCACCTAACCACCATGGAAGAGGCTACAGCAGGAGAGGGAGGATGCACCATTTTGGGAAAGAGAAGCAGAGCCAAGGGATAGATAGAGGCCCAGCAATGTCGTCTTCACTTCTAGGCCTACCCATGAGTTAAGTGAATTGACTTTTTAGTGAGCAAGTAAATGATCTGTTTTACTTATGTGGAATCCCTGGGCGCTGCAAACAATTAATCATTTGACTACTAACTAAAAGGTTGGAAGTTCAAACCCACCCAGAGGTGTCTCAGAAGAAGGGCCTAATCACTTGCTCCCAAAAGTTCGCAGCCTTGGAAACCTGATGAAGCACAGTTCTACTCTGCAATACACGAGATCACCCTGACTCGACTTGATGGCAACTGTTTTTTTTGTTTGTTTGCTTATCACTTATGTGAATTAGAATTGTTTTCTGTCACTTGCACCCAGAAAGTCTTGGATAATAAAAGGCTTTTTCCTCCTGCGTATCTAAGACTAGACTATAAAGTTAACAAGACTTTACTGAAGGTTCCAATTTAATGAAAGTGACAACACAAAGACACTTAACGCTGGATCTACACCTATAGGACTGATTCTGGCAGCACAGACCCTGGCTCATCCTAAGGAAAACCCCTGAATGGTGCCTCCATGCTAGGCCATAGGCCTGTCCCACTCCAGTTACAAGCTTGCCTCCCTGCCTAGTTCTTGGCGTGTCTCTATTTGGCTGAGGTCCTCATTTCCTCACCACCTGGGAACTCCCTCGAGCATTGTCTAGCCCCAAGAGAGATCCAGCGAACCTTCTCATCCTCAAATTCCCACAAGATTAAAGTCTTCCTTCCATGTCTTGATTTATTGTTCTAGGATCCATTTCTTCTCAGAATGACTGACAGATGTGAATGTTTACTTCCTTCAGGGGGGACCCATCCCTATAACTATAGGAGTGTGGCTTGTGATCACAACAACCACATCAGGACAGAAGAGTCCAACATCAGTGGAAGAGTTACCCATATGGCAGAGGGCAATTCCTTTCTCACATTTCCTTCTCAAATATAAAAAGAAAAGGTAGCTCCAGTCTTTAAAATATACTCTTAGTGGGATGTTAACAAACTTCATCCTGGAATGTTTCCTCTAGCGTGATGCTGTGCGATGGAGCACTTTTGTGTGGGCTTTCTCACGATGGTCTTGTAACTCCCACTCAAGTGACTGGGTAAAAACCGTGAAAATAGGGTAACTGTGGCCTACCAAGGGGATTGGTCAGTTTTGAAATGAGCCACCCCAGAGGCAAGAAAGAGAGAATTCTACCACCACCAATAACAGCCAGGAGCGAAGAACATGTCCTTTGGACCTGGGATCCCTGTGCTGGAAAGCTCCTGGAACCAGAAGGTAGAGAGAAAGAGAGACCTCAATAAGCAGTGCCAGAGAAATTACTGCAGGAGATGGCCTGGATGGTGGGCTTCCCGGCCCATGGAGTGAGAAAGCTGAGTGCCTTTAGGCAAGAGACTTGCTGGCGGAGTAGGGTGCCTCTGGACACTTATCGGCAGAGCTGAAAGAGCTTTGTAAGACCTGCCCCAGCAGGGCAAAGGCTGAGGTCTAGAGAGTTGTGCCCTTGAGCACAACTGCGAAGAGGTGGTCCTAATGGAAGAACTGTATCCTGAGCATTTCTGAACCTGAATTGTAACCTACTACTTTCTTAATAAGCCCCATAAACATGAGTATTGTCTGTGAATTCTGTGTGGCCACTGCAACGAATTGTCAAACCCAGCAGAAAAGTAGAGAGGGCTGTGGGAGGGACAGTTAGTGTCAGGATTGGTAAATATGGCAGAGAGAGAAGGCACGTCTGACCTCCGCCTTACGGGGATCAGCCTCGGGCTATTGATCTTGATTCTCCTTCCTCCCTTATGAAGTTAAAGGAGGTCAGACACTGCCCCCACACCATTTTTACCCTTAAGGTAAAGTGGAATATTAGGCAAGATTAGTAGTAAAGGGACAAAAATCAGTGTTGAAGAATCGGAAAATTAATCTTATTCATTCACCTTGAGTCAGCTTCTGAGGTCAGTAGCTTTGGAGGATTCCTAAGAATATTCGAGTTAAGGTCTCCAGAAGGAGTCAATGTCTGATAGCCAGGAGGAAGTGACAGATCTCTTTTAAGTTGGGAAAAAATACAGTTTTGGTTGAACGGTGATAAATTTCATGCAGGAATGCTTCCTCTAACATGAAGTAAAGATCATGCCTATACATTCTTCTATCTTCTGGGCCTTCAATCCCAACTATCCGTGAACAATTGCTCAAGTCAAAATAGCCAGCTCCATAGGAAAAAGTAAGAGATTGCTTGTCCACACACAAATCGAGGGTTTTGGTGGAGATAAAGACCTTGAGGACTTAACATGTTACATGCACTCTTTTACCTTGTTGAAGGCAGAATGGAGAAAGTCTGTTTTACTTTAATTTTCACATGTCTAATTCATATAAAATCGTATTAGGAAAAGTATCTATTAAACTCGCCAGCGTGTATATCTTTTGAGCCAGTAATTCAATTTCTCTGAACATATCCTACAAGAAAATAAAAAGCATTATCCCCTCCACCCCTACGTATATACATATATCTATATATATGTTCAATGTAGTAAAAGGACTGGTTGACTCAATTATGGAATATTTGAACTACAGTTTATTATGCACTCACTAAAAAGAATGTTGCAAAGCAATGCATATGTTATAGCCCTATGCTTATAAAAAGTAATAGGGAAAATCCTATGTGAGTATATATTTGTATTATGGTTATAAGGAACACAGGATTTGTGGGTAACACATCACACCAGACTGGTAACATTACTTACTGGAAAGGAGTGTGTTGGGCAGGAAAGTGAGCTATTAAAATTGTATTTATACAGTATCTCCATATTGTTTGAATTATTACAAAAAGCAGGCATTAGTTTCCCCACTCTTCTCAAAGTCTAATAAAATAACTTCAGAAAAAGACAATTTTGCTGTGGTTTTGTTCTTCACAAAGAGAAGGAAAAGATATCATATGTAATTGCTCCCATGATCCCTGCACCTAGTGAGTTGGCTGGTGTACTTCACTTGTTGGGAAAGTCATTTCATACCCGAAACTGACACTAACCTCTGATTATGTCACCCACTATCTTCTCTAGCCTTTGAGCTTGAATTCCTCCAACTCTCTGCTCAAGGCTTGCCTCTCAATGTCAACTCAATAAAGGTCCAGGGATCAGGTATAGTTCTTGGCTAGTACTCTGCAAACACACCTGAAGAGCAAAAGAGCATCCATCATCAAATATCAATTGCTGAGCACTTAGCTCAGTGCCTTCCTCACACATAGTAAGCGCTTGGTCAATGTTGGTTGAAGGAATCAATCAGCAAATTGTCATTAACATCTGCTCTGTGTGGGTTCTAATAGATTAAACACATCGTCACTGCTAGACTAGCTTATTACTCTATTTGGAGTGAAAGAACACATACATACAAAATACTGGTGAACAAGTCAGGAGAGTAAAAGAAAGAGAAGCGAATTCATCAGGGAAGGCTTGAGAATGCCGAATGCTATTGTGTGTCTCAAAAACAATTTATAGAAGTCTTTTTCAAAGTGAGGTCTTTGGACCACCTGTGTCAGAATCACCTGGGGTGATTGTTAAAAAATATTCATGGCCAAGCCTCAACTCTGACTCACTAAGTCTTACACTAGGTGATTCTGCTACACAAGTTGCTGAACCACTGGTATACTATACTTTTCTAATTTTTAGAAAAGACATTCCTTTCAGTCAAAACTTAATGATCTGACTTTACCTTCTACACTCCCACTGTAGTTCCTGTTCAGATGTTGAGACTGAGTGGAGGCAAAAGCTCCCTTCTCTACAGTTATCCTTCCTTCTCTCCATCCCCTGGGAACCATAACGCAAGCTGTCAAGTCACATGGCTGACAGGAGCACCCTTTGTTTTGATGTTCCCAAACTTGGCTAATTACAAGAGTCACCTGGTTAGTTGGTTGAAAATTCAAATACCTAGGTTACAACTCAATTGAATCAGACTTTCCAGAGGAGAGACCGGGAATCTGCATTTTTAACAATCACAATCAGCTAATTTTTATGACTTGTCAAGTTTTGGAAATAAGTGTTTTCAAACATTGTAAGTTCACTGGTTGAGTGCTAACCAATATGAAGAAAGCCATCTTAGGATAACAATTTAAATCAAGCTATGACCACTACTTTTCTGTTTTGATCTGGGGAACATTATTTTGGACCTTTGGTTAGTGTTTGATTTTATTTCTTCTTGCATTCTAAGATGTACAGTAAGATAATAGTTAAACTGCTTTTGTTAAGGCCACGTTTTTATAAACATTAAAAAAATTATACATTAATCAACAGCTTAAATATGAGGAAGAAACAACACATTCAGCATATTTACGTATTATATAGAAGAACTGGTTTTCTTTAGCATAGATAAACAATTTAAAAAAGAAGAGTTTACATATTTTATTATTGTGTAGAAGACAATAATTTCAGTTGATTTTTTCTTTGATCTAAGAGTTTTGTTTAATAAAGTACATGTCTTAAAAATTTGCATGTTTAAGGGCCTTTAAGGTTGTTATTAATTTCTAATTTTATTGCCTATGTTTGGAAAGTGCTGTTCATATTAATTCTATTCTTTGGTCTTTATTGAGATTTTATTTTTAATGGCCTAAGATATGGTCAGCTTTTGTAAATGTTCTCTGAAAATGAGATGTACAATATTCTTTAATATGGGATACAGGATTTGATATATCTAAAAGACTTATCTTATTGGTTTTATTTTTTGTTGTTAGTTGTTTTTAGGGGCTGTTGAGTCAGCCCTGACTCATAGTGACTCCATGTACAACAGAACGAAACACTGCCTGGTCATGCACCATCCTCACAATCACTGCTATGTTTGAGCCCATTGTTGCAGGCACTGTGTCAGTCCATCTCACTGAGTGTCTTCTTTTTCGATGACTCTCTACCAAGCATGATCTCTTTCTCCAGGGACTGGTCCCTTTTGATAACATGTCCAAATTACACGAGATAAAGTCTCACTATCCTTGCATTTAAGGAACATTTTAGCTATACTTCTTCCAAGACAGATTTGTTAATTCTTCTAGCAGTCCATGGTATATTCAATATTCTTCGCCAACACCATAATTCAAAGGCATCAATTCTTCTTCAGTCTTCCTTATTATTGTCCAGCTTTCACGTGCATATGAGGCAATTGAAAATGCCATGGCTCAGGTCAGGCACAACTTAGTTCTGAGGGTGATATCTTTGCTTTTTTAACACTTTAAAGAGGTCTTTTGCAGCAGATATTAATGGTAGTTTGCAGCTGTTTCTTCTGATTTTGAGTCATGTCACATCAGCAAATGAAGGTCCCCAAAGCTTTACACCATCCAAGTCATTATGCATTTAAAAAAAAAAATGCATTTTAGGTCTTTTAAATTCTTACTAAATTTTTGTCCATTTGACCTGTCTTAGATTGGGAAAGGGGTCTTAAACTTTTCTACTTTTAGTGTGTTCCTACCTATGTTTTCTTGCATTTCCTGTAGTCATTGATGTATTATTGGGTACACAAATACTAATAACTTATATCTTCATTTTGAATTGTAACACTGTAGTGTTTAGCATTATAAAGTGTCCTTATTTTATTCTTTTAATATTTTTTGGTCTGAATACTATCTTTTCAAACTTACTTTTCTTTTTTTAATAGTGCTTCATGTGAGAGTTTACAAATCAAGTCAGTCTCATACAAAAACTTATACCCATCTTGTTATGTACTCCTATCTGTTCTCCCCCTAATGAGGACAGCATACTCCTCCTCTCCACCCTGTATTCCCTGTGTCCATTCAACAAACTCCTGTCCCCCTCTGCCTTCTCATCTCCCCTCCAAACAGGAGCTGCCCACATAGTCTCATGTGTCTACTTGAGCCAAGAAGCTCATTCCTCACCAGTATCATTTTCTGTCTTATAGTCTACTCCAATCCTAGTTTGAAGAGTTGGCTTCAGGAATGGTTCCAGTCTTGGGATAACAGAGGGTCTGGGGACCGTGAACTCTGGGGTCCCTCTAGTCTCAGTCAGAGCATTAAGTCTGGTCTTTTGACAAGAACTTAAGTCTGCATCCCACTGTTTTCCCACTCCATCAGGGATACTCTGTTGTGTTTCCTGTCAAGGCAGTCATCAGTGGTAGCCGGGCACCATCTAGTTCTTCTGGGCTCAGGCTGATGTAGTTTCTGGTTTTGTGGCCCTTTCCATTTATTGGGCTCATGTTTACCCTGTGTCTTTGGTGTTCTTCATTCTCCTTTGCTACCGGTAGATTGAGACCAATTGATGCATCTTAGATGGCCTCTTGTTAGCCTTTAAGACCCCAGATCCCACTTACCAAAGTGAGATGCAGAACTTTTTCTTAATACATTTTGTTATGGCAATTGACCTAGATGTCCCCTGAATCCATGGTCCCCAGACCCCCATCCCTGCTACTCTGGCCTTCAAAGCATTCAATTGTATTCAGGAAACATTTTTGCTTTTGGTTTAGTCCAGTTGAGCTGACCTCCCCTGTGTTGCATATTGTCTTTCCCTTCACCTAAAACAGTTCTTTTCTACTATCTAATTAGTGAGTACCACTCTCCCTCCCTCCCCAACCTCGTAACCATCAAAGAATATTTTCTTCCTTGTTTAAACTTTTTCTTGAGTTCTTATAATAGTGGTCTCATACAACATTTGTCTTTTTGCAACTAACTGATTTCACTCAGCATAATGCCTTCCAGATTTATCCATGTTATGAGATGTTTCACACAATTCATCATTGTTCTTAATTGTTGCATAGTATTCCATTATGTGGATATACCATGATTTATCTATCCATTCATCCACCGATGTGCACCTTGGTTGCTTCGAACTTTTTGCTATAGTAAACAGTGCTGCAATGAAATGGGTATGCGTATATCTGTTCGTGTAAAAACTCTTATTTCTCTAGGATGTATTCCAAGGAGTGGGATTGCTGGTTGGTATGGTAGTTCTGTTTCTAGCTTTTTAAAGAAGCACCAAATCAATTTCCAAAGTGGTTGTACCATTTGCCGTTCCCACCAGCAGTGTATAAGTGTTCCAGTGTCTCCACAATCTCTCCAACATTTATTATTTTGTGTTTTTTGGATTAAAGCCAGCCTTTTTTTTTGTTGGGGTTAGATGGTATCTCATTGTAGTTTTGATTTGCATTTCTGTAATGACTAATGATCGTGAGCATTTCCTCATGTTAAGTCTTCCTATCCATGAGCAAGGTATGTTTTTCCACTTATGTAGGTTTCTTTTGGTTTCTTGCAGTAGTGTCTTGTAGTTTTCTTTGTATAGTTATGTCTCTTATTAGATTTATTCTTAAGTGTTTTATCTTCTCGGGGTATTATAAATAGTATTGGTTTGTTGACTTTCTTTTTGACGTTCTCTTTGTTGGTGTAGAGGAAACCAATGGATTTTTGTATGTTTATCTTTTATCCTGATAATCTGCTGAACTCTTCCATTAGTGTCAGTAGTTTTGTTGAAGATCCTTTAGGATTTTCTGTATAAGGCTATGTCGTCTGCAAATAGAAATACTTTTACTTCTTCCTTACCAATTTGGATGCCCTTTATTTCTTTATCCAGCCTAATTGCTCTGGCCAGGACCTCCAGCACAACGTTGAATAAGAGTGATGATGAAAGGCATCCTTGCCTTTTTCCCGTTCTCAAGGGCAATGCTTTCAGACTCTCTCCATTTAGGATGATATTGGCTATTGGCTTTATTATGTTGAGGAATCTCCCTTCTATTCCTATTTTTCTGAGAGTTTTTATCATGAATGTGTGTTGGACTTTGTCAAATGCCTTTTTTGCATCAATTGATAAGATCATGTGGTTCTTGTCTTTTGTTTTATTTATATGATGGATTACATTGACTTTTTCTGATGTTGAACCATCCCTGCATACCTGGTATGAATCCACTTGTTCAAGATGAATTATTTTTTTGATATGTAGTTGAATTCTACTGGCTAGAATTTTGTTGAGGATTTTTGAGTCTAAGTTCATGAGGGATATTGGTCTGTAATTTTCTTTTTTTGTGGCATGTTCACCTGGTTTTAGTATCAGAGTTATGTTGCTTCATACAATGAGCTTGGAAGTGTTCTATCCTTTTCTATGGTCTCAAATACCTTTAGTGGTAGTGATGTTAATTCTTCTCTGAAAGTTTGGTAGAATTCAGAGAAGCCATCAGGGCCAGTGCTTTTTTGTTGTTGTTGGGATCTTTTTAATTTTCTTTTCAATATCTTCTTTTGTTATGGGTTTATTTAGTTGTTCTACCTCTGTGTTAGCTTAGGTAAATAGTGTGTTTCTAGAAATTTGTCCATTTCTTCTAGGTTTTCAAGTTTGTTAGAGTACTATTTTTCATAGTAATCTGATATGATTCTTTTAATTTCAGTTGGGTCTGTTATGATATCGCCCATTTCATTTCTTATTCACGTTATTTACTTCCACACCTGTTTTTCTTTTGTCAGTTTGGCCAATGGCTTATCAATTTCGTTAATGTTTTCAAAGAACCAGTTTTGATCTTGTTAACTCTTTCGATTGTTTTTCTGTTCTCTATTTCATTTAAGTCTGTTCTAATTTTTATTATTTGCTTTCTTCTGCTGTCTGACACTTTCTTTGTTGTTCTCTTTCTATTTGTTCAAATTGTAGGGATAATTCTTTGATTTTGGCCCTTTTTTTTAGCATGTGTGCATTTATTGCTATAAATTGACTTCCGAGCGCTGCTTTTGCCATGTTCCAAAGGCTCTGATAGGAAGTGTTTTCATTCTCATTAGATTCGATGAATTTCTTTATTCTGTCCTTAATTTCTTCTATTACCCAGTAGTTTTTGAGCAAGGTGTTGTTCAGTTTCCGTGTGTTTGATTTCTTTTCTGTGCTTTTTCTGTTATTGATTTCTACTTTTATGGCCTTTTTGTCAAAGAAGATGCTTTGTAGTATTTTGATGTTTTGATTCTGTTAAGGCTTGCTTTATTACCTAATATGTGGTCTACTCTAGAGAATGTTCCATATGCATTGGAAAAGAAAGTATACTTGTCTGCTGTTGGGTGGAGTGTCTATATATGTCTATAAGGTCTAGTTTGTTGATTTCAGCATTTTGACGTTCCATGTCTTTATTGAGTTTCTTTCTGGATGTTCTGTCCTTCCCAGAAAGTGGTGTGTTGAAGTCTTCTACTATTATTGTGGAGCTATCTCACTTTTCAATGCTGTTAGAGTTTGTTTCATGTGTCTTGAAGTCCTGTCATTGGATGCATAAATATTTAATATGGTTATATCCTCCTGGTATATTGTCCCTTTAATCATTATATAGTGTCCTTATATCCTCTGTGGTAGATTTAAACTTTAGAGTCTATTTTTGTCAGAAATTAATATTGTCACTGCTGCTCTTTTTTGATTGTTGTATGCTTGATATATTTTTTTCCATCCCTTGAGTTTCAGTTTGTTTGTGTTTTTAAGTCTAAGGTGTATCTCTTGTAGGCAGCATATAGACGGATCATGTGTTTTTACTCATTCTGCAACTCTCTGTCTCTTTATTGATGCATTTAACCCATTTACATTCTGTGTAATCATGAATAGGTATTATGGTTTTTGCAGAATGTCCAGGTCACTTAATGTCCCACTTCACAATATGTATCATGGACAATAAGCCACACACAAATGTATCAAAAATATCTTGCCAATAAGAAACTTGGCATTTTCCTAACTCCATGATGTATTTTCCTAACTCTAAATACTTTCGAAATTGGAATAACTATAAATAATAATCAAATTTTAGTGTGGCATTCTTTTTTTCAAGACCTGATAAAAAAGCCTTTATATCTTTGCATTTGCATTGCAATAACAAGGGTAGGTGAAAGCTGACATATTTCTGACAGAAATATATGGTTTGTTTTTAAAATATAGTCATTTGCTATTTAACTGTTGTTTTATTGAGCGTCTGTATGCCAGGCCCAGTACTAAATGTTGGGATCACAAGGATGAGTAAGATTTGATCCTTATGAGAAACTCACAGGCCAGTCAGAGAAACAGACTAAACCATGTAGTAGTAGGGGCAATACTGAAGGTATGTGTACAGTTCTTTAGGAGCATAGAGTCAGAAGCGACAAAAGAAGAAAAGAAAGTAACAAAGTATATGTGCACGTGTGTGTGAATGTATGAGTGTGTGAATACCCACAAAAGAGTAATAAATTGGAAGAGAATGCCTGCAATGAGACCTATTTATTTAAATGCCCTCTTCCTTAAGAAATCTTAGCACACTCTACTTTTGTTTTAAGACCCACAGTTGCTCTAAAAAATGAAAATCTAATGGCCAGCATGATGTACCACTTTGTCTGGCTTCACAGACAGCTGTATAATGTGCTAACAAGCTCCTGTTAGGAACAGCTATTAGGCTTGATTCCAGAAAGTGTCAACATAGACATACTTCGTTAATTTTCTGATTACTGGTAAAACATTAACCAGCTGGTGAATCTTGACCGTGACATATGTGAAAAATAGCGTACATCCTTTTGTATTCTGAAAAACTCTGCTTCGCTTTCCTTTCTTTTCTATTTCTTACCCACTGATTTAACTGGGTTCCTCAAATGCCAGGGTGTAATATGTACAGAAACTCCAAAATGATTCAATACGTTTGTGGGATAAAGGTGTAGTTTCCACACAGTAAAAAATAAATTAATTTTTAAAGCGATACAGTTTTCAAACATTTTAAAGCTACTAAACCCCTTTCTCTCAGAAAATCACATGGGATAAACATACAAAGCAATTAAAGAACTCCTCTGTTTAAAAGGGAAAAGGGGTTAAAGACCCATTTGCACAGATTCTACCCCACTTCCCTAGGTGATCTTTCCTTCCCCTCTCCGCCTCTCTCTCATCCTCCTACGTAAGTTTCTGTCACAGAACCCCTAGGGTTCCTCCGACACAGCCGGGAGTCCACTATTCTGAGGAGAATAGGTTTATCAAGGAGCACACGCAATAATTCCTTTTTGGTTGAGCTTGCTTAGAATGGAATGTCAGGCACTAAACTAGGCCCCCAAATACTGCCTAGTTCCTGCTCTGTCACAAACCCTGCACAAAGCTTTGGCATGTCCCTGAAATTTTTTGAACCATTCTTCCTCTCTAAAATGGGGTCTAGGATCTGTGCTAGGTGTCTTACAATTTGTTTTATGGAATAACAACAACAAAAAAATATGTATATATACAGAAAAACTGATTTGTAAATTTTAAGCATTATTCAAATTTAAAGGCATCTCAAAATCTGTAGTATTGTCCTGGATTTAATTGGGGTGTAGTGAAAATATTTTTTAAACTCAGAAAAGTCTGCATTCCAATCTTGACTCTGCAATTTACCATATAGTTGACCTTGACTAAGTCATTTCACTTTCCTGAACCCTCAGTCTCCATTTTCAAAAACGGAGAGAGTAATACCACATAGGCTTATTGTGAAAGTTAAAAGACACCAAGCCATCCCTACCTAGCCCAAAACCTGGCGTGCTGTAGGCACTTGATAATTGTGCATCGGATCTGAGTGCTTTTATTTTATAAAGAGCTACACCATTTCTCTTTAGTATGGATTTTACATCACAGCCCTGCACTGTAGAAAATATATTACCAATTGTCTCACCTGAAAAATAGTGCTATATAAATGCAAATTCAGTCACTCTTGACAATCACTCGTACTCATCGGTATATGCCTCCTCACATCTCTCTTCCTTAAGAGCTATTAGCTCTATTTCTTTGTTCTATATAGCAACTGCTCTCAGAATTTTATGAGTAAAATAACCTATTTCTCAGTTTTTTTTTTTTTTTAGTTAATGAAAGTTCATTTGGTCAAAACTGAGTTAATGAAAACTGACAATCAGATTAAAATGTAGAAATTATCCAATTTGGCCTTTATTTTAAACTCAGAGGAACATTTGCTATTATTTCTCACATAGTCATATATATGATAGTTACATATTTTTGCATATATGTACGTGTATTATGGAAACCCTGGTGGCGTAGTGGTTAAGTGCTATGGCTGCTGTCCAAAAGGTTGGCAGTTCGAACTCACGAGATGCTCTGTGGAAACTCTATGGGGCAGTTCTACTTTGCCCTATAGGGTTGCTATGAGTTGGAATTGACTTGATGGCAATGAGTTTGGTCTGTTTTTTTGGGGGGGGGCATATATATTATATTTCTGTATTTTCTACATTTTAGTCAAAATAGACCACGATGGGAATTTTCCAAAAAGGAATGCAGAAATAGAGGAAGACCACCCTACTATCTAGCTCTTATTTATTTGATGACTATTTTTGAAATCTTGAAATATGTGAAACACATATCTTGCCAAATCTTTACATGTTTTGTCACTCCCAATAAGGAATTAGCTGTTACATCTGTCTCTGTTTTGAGCATACATCACTTTTTTTCCACAGACATGTGAAAATCAGAAACTAAAGGGATCTGTGCAGGGAATGAGAGTCTGTGGGTTGGGAGTGGGGATGGGAAATGTAGTGGATTTGCAGTAGGTCCTGGATCTAGTAAAAATTTAGCCAATTCCAGCCACCTCTCACTGCCCCAGTCGGGACATTTCAGTTATAAAACTTCTATACCTTTTCCGGCTGGGAAATTCATTGACTGTCCGAAACCAGAAGGAACTTGTTTAACAAGTTGCTATGCCAAAAGATCACAGCTTTGAAAACCCTGTGTATGCAGCAGTTCTACCCTGCACACATAGAGTCGCCGAGTAAAAATCAACTCAACAGCAACTAATAATGACATCGCAAGTCTCTAAAACACTGTGGTCTTTTAAAATTCTAATTCAATTAAAATCACTGACCGTTTATTGAAGGCTTACCTTATTAGTTACGCTTGAAAGAAGAGAGAATTCTTATTCCAACCCACTTGCTTAGTTAGAGAGGCTAGATTGACACTACAGACATAGATTTGGTGTAATGAATAGTTTCCAGGAAACAACTCCAGGGATCAGAATAAGCCTAAATTTGGGAAATGGCACGCTCTAAGTGCCACAGTGTACACCAACAACAAAAATTGCAGTATGAAACTACAGAGGCAGAATCAATTGAGAATGCTAATAACATGTAGGGAAATAAGCACCCTTCCTTGGAAGGGACTTCGCTATCTTCACAGCATTGTCTTTGCAACAATATCCCATGGAATAGCCATTAAAAGGACACAAATCATTCTTTTACTCACTTGTGGAACAAGTAGGAAAGCAGGTAGACATCAGAATTATCTGTAGCCTTTAAAACACAAATCTTCCTGAAGCCTGCCTCTTCTTTAGGTAAGTAGGGGATGTATTTGAAAAATGTGTTTGGCCTAAAACACAGGTGTGATGATGATGGCCACCTTACTCCCACCCTCCCACCTCAGTAAGACAGCTTCATTGAACACTGCAGAGCGAGCATTTACACCACTGTGCAAGCATTCTTTTCTTTGATTCTGGAACCATCTTTTGAACATAAAAGCAAAATGTGATGACTCAGAATAACTTGTTCTAAGTTGAATTTCTTTTTAATAGATGAAAGGGAACTACCACATGTTGGTTGTTTTAATTGTTGGCTTATTTCTGTCCCACAGTCTCCCAAGTGAGCAGTCCAGGCCAAATAGAATCACTTTATCAATTCCACATGCTCCAAAGAGAGACTCTCACACCTGAATTTGGCGTGTATCCATCTAATCCAATGGCAATTGGAAGCAGCAGAGATTTGGCCAGGTGGGCCTCGCTACTCAGAGAAAGTGAGAAGAGTTGTGGGCTGGGCGGATACTCTAACAACTGTCAGCTGCTTGCTAAATTGCCTGCACAGGCTTTACAAAGATGTATGAACCCAAACCAAACCCACTGCTCTGAGTTGATTCCAACTTAGTGACCCTATAGGACGTAGTAGAACTGCCCCATAGAGTTTCCAAGGCTGTAAATCTTCACAGAAGCAGGCTGCCACATCTTTCTCACACTGAGCTGCTGGTGTGTTCAAACTGCTGACCATTCTCTTAGCAGCCCAGCTCTTAACCACTGTGCCACCAAGGCTCCTTTCAGAGATGTATGGGGCACCCCTATTATTTATACTCTGCAGCCCTAATACCACAGTGGTTAAGAGCTTGATTACGAACCAAAAGGTTGGCAGTTTGAATGGACCAACTGCTCCTTGGAGGCCCTATGGGGCAGGTCTACTCTATCCTATAGGGTCGCTATGAGTCAGAATAGACTCCACAGCCATGAGATTTTGTTTGTTTGTTTTATTATTTATACTCTACTTTCTTACCAAAAGAATTTAAAATGGTGTAAAACATGAACATATGAGGAAAAAAGGGCAAGTAGAATGGTGTTTTTCTTTTAAAATTTTTTATGAGATGAAATAAAATAATAAAGAGAAAAGAGATTACACTTTCGAGCTTCTAGGTAATGCTTTTATTAGTGACATTTCATGCTGAATTACATCTGAGTTCCCCAGCAGTCAAGATACCAGGAAAATCCTGATCGATTATAGAGTTCTCTTGTCTGGAACAGGAGGAATTGATGAAAGGAAAGAATATTTTTTCCAGGCACAGAACTGTAGAAGGAATTCATAAAGCAGATGCTTATTTAAGAAATATCACAAAATAATAGAAAATGGCTTCTATTATAGTTTGGCAAAGCATTCTTCAAATGGGTGTTTCTATTTCACCTTTCTGTGAAAGCAGAAGGAATAACATACAATTTTAACTCATCACACTTACGTGAGTAAAAAATGAATGTGATTCTGCCTGATAATATCGCTGGGAACTCCTGATTTTTCTATTAACAACATCAGGGGACTTCTCTAGGCCCCAGCTGGTCTGGAGAGGTACAGGGTATGTAGTCATTTTTTTAATACCTACAGAAATATTATATTACGTCTTTCAATTATTTTTAAGTGTGATTACTTTTATACAACCCTTTTATTAAAGAAGCAATACATAAACATTGTAGAAACTTAGAAAAAAACAAAAACTTTACATTGCCACCATCCGTGATCACTGTGATAAATCCTTAGGCATATCCTTTCTGCCAGTATTAATTTTTGCTTGTGTGTGTTGGGGGGGGGGTTACTTGCTTGCTTTTTTCCAGCCAACAATTTCTATCTTTCCATTTCAATAAATTTTTATCTTATCTAATACTCAGACCATATTCAAATTCATCCAATTGTCCGTAAAACACACACAGCTGTTTTGTCCAAGCCAGGCTCCAGTTCAAGACGATTCATTGCATCTGGTTATGAGCTTGTTTAGTTCTCTTTTAATAAAGTACAGTCTTTTTATTACGACCTTGACTTATTGGATGGACAGGGCAACTAGTCCTACAGAGTGTCCCACCTTCCAGATTTGTCTGGTTGTTGAGATAATTTAGTCACGGGGAATGGGAAATCAAGGGATCCAGATGCCATCTGAGTCAGATGGTCCATCTCCTGTGGGTCCTGGATCTAAGCCAGGGAGAGAGCACTCGTGTGTGTGCTACTGAACAAAGAGGCTTCTGGCAGGTGGAGCAGCGGAGGACTGCAAATCCCAGATGGGTAAGGCTGGGCACCGGCTAGCAGGCGAGGTCCCCTCTCAGGAGTTTGTAATTAGGAAATTGCCGTCAGAAGAAAGGCGTGGAGAGCAGGCAATGAGCCAGGACTGAAGCAGGAGCTAGGCGGAGAGCTGTTTACTGGAGACTGCATGTCTCTTTGAAAACATGAATCAGTGGCTGTGATGATCAAGGCCTGGCTTTCTGCATGACCCTTGAAATGGAAACAATCAGCCCAAACATTCACAATACCATGCTCCTGGGAGAGGGAGGAACTCCCTCCCTGCCTGTGTTAATGTTTGCATTTTAGAGTGGCCTTTTCAAAGGTGGACAGTTCATTCAAGGCTGGTAATTTACTCATCTCTGAACCTGCAGTATCTGGCACAGTCCCCGGCACAATTAAAGGGAAGATATTTTCAGGTGTCTGATATCCCTGACATAATCATGGGCAGCTAGTACATCTTAGGTCCAAGCAAGAGGGACCCCTTCTTTAAAGGGCTCTGCTCTGATCCTTCTCCGGCCACACCCCTCCCAAAGGAGTGAAGATTCTCTGGGTCAGGGGGTAGTGCCCACCAAGACCCTAACCTCGCTTCTAGACTGTGCTGTAGATACATGAACCCTGAAATTTGCTGCCCAAATGGCCGCAAACCCCCTTGAAGGGCCTGAGCAAACTTCTCTGCAGGCTTGGCCTCCTAGGGGCTCCCCCTGAGCCACCAGTGTGTGCACCCTTATGCTTGGAGCCTGACCACAGGGTGGCTGTTTGCAGGGGGTCAATGGAATTCAGACTAGAGGACTAGGGTATCCACATGTGAAACTGTGAGACACCTTGAGATTTGGGTTGGAGCTGGCGGGGGCGGGGGTGGAAGGAGAATTGAGGCCGGAGGCAGGCCAGTGCCAGAGGCTAGGCCAGCTCTCCTACGCTACCACATTCTAGCTGGGAACTCTGAAGAGTCTTGTTGTTGCTGTTAGGTGCCTTCAACTCAGTTCCAACTCATAGCGATGCTATGCACAAGAACGAAACACTGCCCGGTCTGGCACCATCCTCACAATTGTTGCTATGCTTGAGCCCACTGTTACAGCCACTGTGTCAGTCCATCTCCTTGAGGGTCTTCCTCTTTTTCACTGACCCTCTACTTTACCAGGCATGATGTCATTCTCCAGGGACTGATCCTATCTGACAAATGTGCAAAGTATGTAAGATGCAGTATCGCCAACATTGCTTTCAAGGAGCATTCTGGTTGTACTTCTTCTAAGACAGATTTGTTTGTTCTTTTGGCAGTCCATAGTATATTCGATATTCTTCTCCAACACCACTATTCAAAGGCATCAATTTTTCTTCAGTCTTCTTTATTCATTGTCCAGCTTTCATATGCATATAAGGCAATTGAAAATACCATGCCTTGGGTCAGGAACACCTTAGTCCTCAAGGTGACACCTTTGCTTTTCCACACTTTTAAAGAGGTCTTTTGCAGCCAATTTGCCCAATGTCATGTGTCTTTTGATTTCTTGACTGCTGCTTTCATGGCTGTTGATTGTGGATCCAAGTAAAATGAAATCCTTGACAAGCTCAATGTTTTCTCTGTTATCATGATGTTGCTAATTGGTCCAGCTGTGAGGATTTTTGTTTTCTTTATGTTGAGGTGTAATCCATACTGAAGGCTGTGGTCTTTGATCTTCTTCAGTAAGTGCTTCAAGTCCTCTTCACTTTCAGCAAGAAAGGTTGTGTCATCTGCATAATGCAGGCTGTTAATGAATCTCCAATCCCGACTGAAAAGTCTAACAGTTCTAAATTTGAACTTGACCTTCAAGCTTTTTATCAAGGTACATTTGTCAAAACAGGAGGGAGGACATTTTACATAATAGTGTCTCTGCTTGACTTACAATGTTTAAGTATTTAGACAACTGGCATAAGCAAGTTGCCATTGAGTCAACTAACTCCAACTTATAGCAAACACTACACAGGTCAGAGTAGAACTGTGCTCCATAAGGTTTTCAGTGGCTGATTTTTTGGAAGTAGATTGCTAGGTCTTTCTTCCGAGGTCCCTTTGGGTGGACTTGAACCTCCAGCCTCTCAGTTAGCAGGCAAACAGTTTAACCATTTACATCACACAGAGACTCCAGACAAATGGTATAGAGCCTCCATTTATTCTCTTGCCCCAGGCCATGCAATCATTAAGGGTGAGTACATAACTTCATATTGTTGAGAAAAGCACTTCTTAGAAAAAAGTTAGTTCTTTCTGCTTTTTATTATGTTTTTGCATAGACTGTTTAGAGCCAGCTTATCTACTTCTAGAGCCCTGGTAGAGCAGTGGTTAAGAGGTCAGGCTGCTAACCAAAACGTCAGTAGTTCAAATCCACCAGTCACTCCTTGGGAACCCTATGGGCAGTTCTACTCTGTCATATAGGGTCACTATGAGTCAGAATCAATTTCATGGAATTTTTTTTTTTTTTTTTTTTTAATCTTCTAGGGAGTCCCTGAGGACAGCATATGGTTAACATGCTTGGCTGGTAACTGCAAGGCTGAAGTTTCAAGTCTACCCAGAGGCACCTCAGAAGAAAGGCCTGGCATTCTACTTCCAAAAAATCAGCCATTGAAAACCCTATGTAACACATTTCTACTCTAACACACACATGAGTTGAGATCGACTTGATGACAACTGGTGGTGATGGTGGTAGCCTATCTCTAAAGCCCATTGTTCCTAAGTGTGTAGAACATGAGTTTCAGAAGTCAACCAAACTCAGAGGAATCTTTCAGAGATCCCGTGTTCCTCTCTGATACAATTGCTATAGGGCCATTAGTGAATCAAACTTGAGTCTGAGAAACAATTGATCCATTATCCAAACTCCCTTACTGCTTCTCTTTCTGCTTAATTTTTGACCATTTCACTGCTCTTTCCTTCCTCTATCAGTACTGTATCAGGTGAAATATAAAGAAATCAGCCATTCAATTCTCTGAGTTAATGACTGTTTTGATGAGTAAGTAAAGTTATTATTTTTGCCACTATTACCAATATATTTCAATGCTTTTGTTCTCCATCAAAAGCTAAGTTTAAAAGAAACAAAAATAGCTAATACAAATCAGAACAATATTTGGGAAATCATATGCCAGAGAATTTTTTTTTTGCAAAGGAGAGGGGGGAAATGAAATTTCTATCCTTTCAGCTATATTTTTATTGAAACAGAAGTGAGATATTCTTACTTTCATAAGCAGCTAAGTTGCTTTTTTTTTAAAAAAAAAAACAGAATTATACATCTCAACCATATCAGAGACACTTCTTATAATACTTTTGTAAGGAAAAAGATTATCTGCCAGCAGAATTCAATCTGTGTTTGAAACATATTTATACATTACAAGTGAGGTCAGAACAAAATGACTCCAGAAATGGAGGAAAACTTCCTTTGAAGTTCTAAGAATAAGAGAAGCCCCAATACCCAGATGGGAGTGCCATTTGCTTTGCTTTCTCCATATCTCTGTCTCCTTCTCTTTCTCTCTCCTAAGACAAATTATTGCAGAGTCCTCAGAGCGATATTTCATAGGAAGGCTCATAAGTGAAAACATCCGAACTTTGGGAACCCGATTCCCATTACCAATCCTACATTTCCAAAAGGACACTTAAAGACATCATTGTTTGTTCCCAGTGACTAGTTAATTGCATTTTGATTTGGTAATTGCAAACAGATTCCAGTCTCTCAGCTTTTGTACAAGCATAACAGTCGTTAATATGGTGGAACCATGGTTGTAGTCACAAATTCCCAAAGAGGTTCATATTAGATTCTCAGATGATTTTCTGCATTTTTATTGTCAATGTTAGATCTGGATTTTTTTTTCTTTAATTTGTTACAATGGCCATTATTGATTCAATGCTGATTTGGTCTATTGGGAAATTGCTCATAGATGGTGGCAGAAAGCACCATAAAAATGCTGGTATTATCTTATTCCAACACATTTACATTTTCATGTATTCCAGGCCTGGAGAAAGAAAGGATACTCACAAGAAATGGAAGTGCCTTCCTCCTGAATTGGAAAGACAGGGAAATTGTGAGCTCTCTTTGAAAACTCTACTTCTTTGAAGAAGGTAATAAGTCATCATATTTGTACCACCTCTGAAAAGTGGAGATGCAGACTATTAACTAAATTAATAGGTTTCTGAGCAAGATGAAACCCACACTAAAAGGGAATGGGACTCTACGCAGCAATAAAAACAATGAGTTAACATGCTTTATAATGAATGAATCTCATAGACATCATACAGAGCAAAGAAGACAGACACAAAAGCTTACATACTGTATAATTCATTACGTGAAGTTCAAAAACAAGCAAAACTAACCTATGGAGTTCAAGTCAGAATAGTGGTTACCTTAGGGGTAGGAGGTACTACATGCTTAGGAAGGGGCATGACGGAAATTTCTGGAATATGGCACAAATTGTTAAGTGCTTGACTACTAGCTGAAAGGTTGGAGATTCAAACCTACCCAGATGTACCTTGGAAAACAGGCCTGGTGATCTGCTTCCAAAAGTTCACAGCCTTGAAAACCTTATGGAATACAGATCTACTCTGCACACATGGGGTTGCCATGAGTTGTATTCGACTTGGTAGCAACTAACAACAAGGTACACTTGGATGACTGCTATACTCCTCATTAATCTTATCATCCAGGTTACCCCAGATGTGTTGTTGTCATGGTAGTGGCAGAAAGCAAAAGCACAAGCAGAAATGTGCAAACACCTTTCCAAGCCCCTGCTTGGTCACATCTTCTAAATCCTATTGGTGAAAGCAAGCCACAGGGTCAAGCTTAGAATCAAGGGGTAGGGTACTTCATTTCCTGATGGTAAGAGTTGCAAAGTCACATGGTAAAAGTCATGGATACAGGACAGGAGTGGGTAAAGAACTGATACATTAATACTATTAATCTACCACTACCATGTTCATGTAGCATTACCAAGAGTCTATCAGACTAATGTAATTCACAACTTGGACAAGTAACGTTCATGCATTGTAATATATTAATATATACATGTTCTGCCCTTTGAATGCCACTTTGTACCACCTTTTCCCTTTCTTGTGTTTTTCAATTTCTCTCACAAGTTGTATTACTCAAATTACTATTTTCAACCTTTCCTTTTCTTCTTCTAGAATAAATATAGTGGAGCGCTGGTGGCGTAGTGGTTAAGAGTTCGGCTGCTAACCAAAATGTTAGCGGTTCAAATACACCAGCCACTACTTGGAAACTCTGTGGGACACTTCTACTTTCTCCAAAAGGGTTGCTATGCGTCAGAACTGACTCAACAATACCTAACAACAACAGAATAAATATAAACTTCATTGCCAAGTAAATAATTTAATATATTTTTCTCTACATTCTAATATGTCTCTATTGACTGTGCAAAAATATTTAAATTTTACACGTCAAATTTAAATACACCTGAAAGCCCAAATCTATGGTGGATATCTGAAGGGGAAATATATCTTCTGTGGATTTTCACTGTTGTCATGAAAAAGAACAACACTTGACGATTTGTACTAATCTCTCCTTAGTCCCTATTTTCCCTCATATTTATATTCTTCCATAAACACCTCAAATCTGCCTAGAACCTGGTTCGTAGCAGACTTCTTTAATATCACCATGTTTCTTTTGCAATGAGGACATTGCTAGCAACATGGTCACTTATAAATAATGCATGAATGACACATACCTTGTCTTAATGGCTTGTTCCACATAGCAGTTTTTACTATTTCCCTCTGCATGGGTTTTCTAAAGTGAATTATGAATTTCCCTGTTCTCTAAACCTTTTTTTTTTTCATGTTCTTTTATACTTGCATTTGTGATATTCCTGGTGACTTTATAGTGAAGATCCCCATCGTAAAGTCCTTAAGAAGGTACTAGCTAACTTTGAACTTCATTCCAATGCTGAATTAAATATAAGGAAGGTTTTGTAATTAGTTTTTACTCCCTCAAATAACCCATTTTTTCCTCTCCTCTTTCTGGAACATTAGGAATCATTTAGATGTTTTATTTTGAATCCTGGCTACTTCATTGATCCATTAGATCTCACTAAAAAAATCTGATATCTGCATCCAAGGAAGATCTTGCAAAGGAAGGATGCTGATAGTAAAAACTAAGTTTTCCAGAAATAGTACTCTATAGCCAAAAAAAAAAAACGGCAGTGTCACACACCTGGTTAGAGTTTAAAATGCTACAAGCTGATGACAGGAAATAAAATAATACATTTTACAACTTTTGTTCTTTAATGCCTTTTCCATCTTTTCTACTTTGCTTTCTGCAATGAGTACTTAATAGTTCAGCGTTCATGCCGGGAGAAAAGACGTCTGTGATGTGTACCTACTCTCTTCCCTGCCACACCATTTTCTTGTTCTATTTCTTCATGTGGCTACCAATTCCTCCACTCCTGTACTACTGTACATTTTTCAGTTCTCCACATCCTATGATTCTTCTAAGAATTCTCTTTGTCCTTTTTTTGTTTTGTTTGTTTTGTTTTGTTTTGTTTTTAGACTAACATGGGAAGCAGCCATATTGATTTACATATAATTTGGTCTTATACTTTCTGTATCAGAAAAACTTAATTCTAAATTTCTAGTTTGGACAGACAAATCAAACACATAAAAAGTGTCTTAAGCATACCTAAGTTATATGTGTGGCATTCATTTCATTTTCTTCCTCTTAGTTTTGTTGTAGAATGGCCTGAATGCTGTAAGAAATTTTGTTATAAAACGTCATTTTGAAAGACAGCTAGGGACAGTTACAGGCAGATTCAGTAACCTCTTTTGTCTTTACATGGAAGACTGTTCAGAGGCTTAAAACAAAAGGAAAAGCAAGAAACAGTAGGAACGAAGCTGACACCTAAGGAGTGATACCAGCTAATTGCTTTTATTTATTTATTTAGTCTGAAGGACTAAGTAATTTAGTCCACACCTTTGATTCCTATGTGTTATGGATTCAGTTGTGTCCCCCAAAGAGTTATGTTGAAGCCCTAACCCTTGTACTTGTGAATGTGGTCCTGTTTGAGAATGGGAGTTTTCCTTTGTTATCTTAATGAGGCCGTGTCACAATAGGGAAGGTCCTAAAGCTAACTGATTTTGACAGGTGTCATAAAAAGAGCAGAATAGACACAGAGACACAAACAGGGGGAAAAGGGTGCTATGTGAGGATTGTCTACAAGCAAAGAAACACCAAAGATCACCAGCAGACACCAGAAAGTAAAAGAGAGGCCCGTAGAAAGAATCGTCACAGCCAAAATTCTGATTTGGACTTCTATCTAGCCTCCAGAACTGTGAGAAAATAAATTTCTGTTCTCTAAAGCCACCCACCGTGATATTTTTTGTTATGGCAGCACTAGCAAATGGAGACACCTTAATAAATAATAAGGGAGTATATTAAATTATAAAATAAGCTCTGACACCCATGCAGTAACATCAAAAGTTGGAGGAGAGTATAAATTAGTATATGATCCACACAATTGAATGCCTTTACATACTCAATAAAACTCGGGTAGACATCTTTTTGGTATTCTGTGCTTTCAGTCAAGATCCATCTGACATCAGCAATGATATCCTTCCTTCCACAACCTCTTCTGAATTCAGCTTGAATTTCTGGCAGTTCACCATCAATGTACTGCTGCAACCATTTTTTGAATGATCTTCAGCAAAATTTTACTTGCATATGATATTCATGATGCCATTCGATAATTTCCACATTTGGTTGGATCACCTTTCTTTGGAATGAGCACAAATGTAGATCTCTTCCATTCACTTGACCAGGTAGCTGTCTTCTAAATATCTTGGCATAGATAAGTGCACGCTTCCAGCCTTGCATCCATTTGTTGAAAGATCTTAATTTGTATTCTGTCAATTCCTGGAGCATTGTTTTTCACTAATGCCTTTAGTTTGACTTGGACTTCTTTCTTTAGTACCATCACTTCTTGATCATTACTACCTCCTGAAATGGTTGAGAATTGACTATGCAAAGGCATTTGACTATGTGGATCTAACAAATTATGGATAGCATTGTGAAGAATGGAAATTCCAGAACACTTAATTGTGCCCTTGTGTGAAATACACTTAGATAAAGAGGCAGTCATTTGAACAGAACAAGGAATACTGTGTGGCTTAAAATCAGGAAAAGTGTGTGTCAGGGTTGTATTCCTTCACTGTACTTATTCAATCTGCATGCTGAGCAAATAAACCCACAAGCTGGACTATACAAAGAAGAAAGCAGTATCAAGATTAGAGGAAGATTATTTAACAACTTGTGATAGGCAAATGACACCACCTTGCTTTCTGAAGGCAAGAAGACTTGAAGCACTTACTGATAAAGATCAAAGACCACAGCCTCACACGTTATACCTCAATATAAAGAAAACAAAAATCCTCACGACTGGATCAATAAGTAACGTAACGATAAAAGGAGAAAGTATTGAATTTGTCAAGGATTTCATTTTATTTGGTTTCACAGCCAACATCCACGGAAGCAACAGTGAAGAAATCAAATGATGTATTGCATCGTGCAAATTTGCTGCAAGAGACCTCTTTAAAGTGTCCAAAAGCAACAATGTCACTTTGAGGACTAATGTACACCTGATCCAAGCCACGGTATTTTCAATTGCTTCGTATGCATGCAAAAGATGGACAACGAATAAGGAAGATCGAAGAAGAATTGATGCATTTGAATTTTGGTGTTGGTGAAGAATACTGAATGTAACATAGACTGCTAGAAGAATGAATAAATCTGTCTTGGAAGACGTATAGTCAGAATGTTCCTTAGGAGTGAGTATGGTGAGACTTAGTCTTACATACTTTAGATATGTTATCACGAGGGACCAATTCCTAGAGAAGGATATTGTGCTTGGTAAAGTAGAGGGTTGGTGAAAGAGAAGACCCCTAATGAGATGGATTGACACAGTGTCTGGAACAATGTGCTCAAACATAACAATGATTGTGAAGATGACGCAGGACTAGGCAGCATTTCATTCTATTGTACACAGTGTAGTAAACAGTGTTTCATTTTGTTGTTGCCATGAGTTGGAACCAACTCAGTGGCACCTAACAGCAACAAAAATTAGTATAAACTTTCTAATCAAACTTCTAACAATTTCTTTATACATATTATTTGTCCCTATAGGCCATAAATGAGTCCAAATCTGTCTCTCCTAGCTTTATTTCTTTATTTAAATATAAGTAAATTTTAACCTCTTCTTACATAAAGGTCATATATGTTCATTGCAGAAATCTGGTGCATTTGCAATGTATTAGGAATTCTTGTTGTTATTGTTAGTTGCCGTCTAGACAATTTTGACTCATGGTGACCCCAGGTATGTGGAATAGAACTGCTCTGTAGAATTTTCAAGGCTATGACCTTTCAAGAGCAGATCGCCAGGTTTGCCTACATAGATGCCTCTGTGTGGGTTCAAACTGCCAACATTTTTGCTAGTTGTCGAGCACAACCATTTGTGCCACCAATAAAAATAAGCAAAATTCTAACAACCATTGATAATTCCAATTAGTATTTTAGTTATTCCTTTTAGTTATTTGTACATCTTTAACTACACAACCCACTTAAAAAAAAAAACCCTCATTGCCATTGAGTTGATTCTGACTCATGGTAACCCGATGATATGACCCAAAAAAAAAAAAAAAACACAACCCACTTAAAAAAAAAAACCCTCATTGCCATTGAGTTGATTCTGACTCATGGTAACCCGATGATATGACCCATAAAAAAAAAAAAAAAAAATTTTTTTTTCATAAGCACCTCAAATTCAACCTAGCCAAAACTGAACTTACTCTATATTGAGTGGCTACTACATGGCAAGCATTATATTAAGCAAGGCTAAGTTCTTGCCCTCTGGCTTTTAGAGCCTAATGAGAAAATCTACCTGTGTCATTTTTCCTCCCAAGCCTCCTTTTCTTCATGTATTACCCATCTCAGAGATAACTTTACCCTCTGCCCAGGAAGTTACCCAGGAGACATACTATGTTTGGGAGACATACTAGAATATTCCTTCTTTCTCATATCCCCCATTCAATTGGCACTCCAGTTCAATAAATGTTATCTGCTTAATAGGTCTGCAATGACACCGCTCTATATTCTATTTTTGCTTAGACCTCATGGGTTCTTGCCTGGGCTATTGCAATAATCTCCTAAAAATACTCCCTACCTTCAGAAAGTACCTCCCGAAACACAGATCTGGTCTTGTTACTGCCCTGCTTTAGAGAAAGTTTTTTTTTCCTTTGTATTAGAAAACACTGCAACACTTGCACTTCTTAAACATTTGATTATAAAACACAGATAAAACAGAAGCAACATTTCTGTTACTATTATTTCTATTTAATTATAAAAGAGGCAGAAAAAATGTAGATTTTTTTTTTGGACCCTTGTCTTTTCTGATATTCTTGGTCCACAATATTCTTCCTGTGTTTTAATTATCTGAAAAACATGTGAAGTAAGAAATGATAAAATAATGGGCAAAATATACACTTCAGAATAATCAAGAAATTAAATGAATTTCATAGATAACAAGAAATTAAATTAAAAAGTAAGATAGGAGAGCTAGGATTTGATATAGGTAGAACTATGGTGGGGTTTTAGACTAAGAAAATAATCTATGCTAGGCAAAAACAGATCACACAGAAGAACAAAGTGGGAGGCCTCACTCTGCCTGATTTTTGAAGTTATTGTACCGCCACAGTAGTCAAAACAGCCTGGTGCTGGCACTGGTACTGGTACAACAACAGACACATGGAACAGAATTGAGAATCCAGACATAAATCCATCCACATATGAGCAACTGATATTTGACAAAAGCCCAATATCAGTTAATTGGGGAAAAGATAGTCTTTTTTACAAATGGTGCTGGCATAACTGGATATCCATCTGCAAAAAAATGAAACAAGACCCATACCTCACACCATGCACAAAAACTAACTCAAAATGGATCAAAGGCCCAAACATAAAGTTTAAAACGATAAAGATCATGGAAGAAAAAATAGGGACAACATTAGGAGCCCTAATACAAGGCATAAACAGAATACAAAACATTACTAAAAATGCCAAAGAGAAACCAGATAACTGGGAGCTCCTAAAAATCAAACACCTATGCTCATCCAAAGACTTCACCAAAAGAGTAAAAAGGCTACCTACAGACTGGGAAAAAGTTTTCAGCTATGACATTTCCAACCAGCGCCTGATCTCTAAAATCTATGATTCTGCTAAAACTCAACCACAAAAAGAGAACTAATCCAATTAAAAAATGGGCAAAGGATATGAACAGGCACTTCACTAAAGAAGACATTCAGGCGGCTAACAGATACATGAGGAAATGCTTACGATCATTAGCCATTACAAAAATGAAAATCAAAACTACAATGAGATTCTATATCACTGCAACAACGCTGACATTAACCCAAAAAACACAAAATAATAAATGTTGGAGAGATTGTGGAGAGATTGGAACACTTATACATTGCTGGTGGAAATGTAAAATGGTACAATCACTTTGGAAATTGATTTGGCACTTCCTTAAAAAGCTAGAAATAGAACTACCATACCAGCCAGCAATCCCACTCCTTGGAATATATCCTAGAGAAATAAGAGCCTTTACACGAACAGGTATATGCATACCCATGTTCATTGCAGCACTGTTTACAATAGCAAAAAGTTGGAAGCAACCAAGGTGCCCATCAACAGATGAATGGATAAACTATGGTATATTCATACAATGGAATACTATGCATTGATAAAGAACAATGTTGAATCCATGAAACATTTCAAAACATGGAGAAATCTGGAAGACATTATGCTAAGTGAAATCAGTCAATTGCAAAAGGACAAAGATTGTGTAAGACCACTATTGTAAGAACTGGAGAAACAGTTTGATCAGAGAAGAAAATATTCTTTGATGGTTACGAGAGGGGGCAGCGAGGGAGGAAGGGAGGGAGAGGGATATTCATTCACTAATTAGATATTACATAACTTTCATTTTAGGTGAAGGGAAAGACAATACACAATACAGGAGAGGTCAACACAAATGGACTAAACCAAAAACAAAGAAGTTTCCTTAATAAATTGAACACTTCAAAGGCCAGCATAGCAGGGGCAGGGCTTCGAGGACCATGGTTTCAGGGGACATCTAAGTCAATAGGCATAATAAAATCTATTAAGATAACATTATGCATCCCACTTTGGAGAGTGGCACCTGGGGTCTTAAACTCTAGCAAGAGGCCATTTAAGATGCATCAATTGGTCTCAACCTACCTGGAACAAGGAAGAATGAAGAACACCAAAGACACAAAGTAATTATGAGCCTAAGGGACAGAAGGGACCACATAAACCAGAGACTACATCAGCCTGAGACCAGAAGAGCTAGATGGTGCCCGGCCACAACCAATGACTGACCTGACAGGGAACTCAACAGAGAAACTCTAAGGGAGCAGGAGAGCAGTGGGATGCAGACCCCAATTCTTGTAAAAAGGCTAGACTTAATGGTCAGAGTAGGACTGGAGGGACCCTGGAGGCCATTGACCCCAGACCTTCTGTTAGCCCAGGGCAGGAACCATTCCCAAAGCCAACTCTTCAGACAGAGATTAGACTGGAATAGGGGATGGAAAATTATACTGGTGAAGAACAAGGTTCTTGGATCAAGTGGACACATGAGACTATGTTGGCATCTCCTGTCTGGAGGGGATGTGAGAGGGCAGAGGGGGCCAGAAGCTACCCGAATGGACATGAGGAGAGAGAGTGGAGGGAAGTACTGTGCTATCTCATTAGAGGGAGAGCAATTAGCAGTGTATAGCAAGGTGTGTGTAAATCTTACTGACCTGATTTGTAAACTTTCACTTAAAGCACGATAAAAATTAAAAAAAAAAAGGATCACACAGCCATAACTTCTATGAAATGAAAACTTAAAATCATGTAAGTAAACACCATTGAGTAGAATATTTTTTTTCTCACCTAGAAGTTATTGTTCTTTTAATATGCAGCACAACCTGTTCAGGATATCTACATCTTCCCACTTAAGAGATGACAAATCTTTGCAAACTTGAAAGAAAAAGCATATGGGACTGGTTTACTGCTCAACAGGGTAGGCAAACTAGAGTCAGACAAGCTTGGGTTCAAATCCTGGCTCTGTCAATTACCGGCTGTGAGCCTTTGGGCAAGTTACTTAATCCCTGTGATTGCCAATGTCTTCACACAGAAATGGGGACAGCAATATCTATCTCACAGGAATGTTACAGGTTTGGAAATGCTACATGTAATGTGGTTGGCACTTTTCTCAATAAATGATAAATATCGCTATGATTTGTAGAGTCATTGAAAACTACAGGATCAAGGCAAAGTAATCCCGTACAAAAACCAAAGCAATCATGTGGCTTGGCCTAAATTATGTTATTGTGACTAAAGAAAAATTTTGACAGAGAACTCTAGCTAAACATTACAATATTCTGGAACACTTTAAATTAATTATTAAACCCCTCACATAGTATATGTTCTTTTGAGAAGAAATATAATTTTCAGCATTTATCCTGTTAAATGCTACCACTTTCTGCTTTGCATTGTTTGTGGAATAGGTTGCTGAGAGAAGCCCTGGGAGAAAAGCTCAGAGAATCTGTTTCATAGAAAAAAATCCTGTCACTGCATTTGGAAGACCTCTGCTAAAGTTGAAAGCATGGACTTTAGTGATTCATGTCTGGCATAGTGGTGTAGGGCACTTAGAGGTGTTTTGCAACCTGTGTTTTGGTAAAACTATAACTCCCAGCTTCATTTAAAACTGTAAACAAAAATATATATTTGAACGAAACAAAACAAAAAGGTGAAAACAACTTTTCCAGAAAACACTAAATGAACAAACCAGTATTTGTGAAGAACTTATTAACTCATGGCTCATCCTGAGAGTGTGTGTCAGAACACCAGGTAGTTTCCAAAACAAGCTGTACTTGGCTTCTCCACCTTTAATAAATATCATGGAACAGCCAGCATGCAATCCAGGTGAAGGACGACATGTGCGTGGAACTGTCACTTTTGCATCAAACTGTCTGGAAGAGCAGAAGTTTGACTTGATGAGTTCTTCTAGAATGCTAGTTCCCTGGGAGGCTCTTACCCTTTCCTCACTTGGGAAGTTAATTCTCAGTCTGAAAACAAAATCCAGGGCTTGTTATGGCCAGTGCACAGCTCCAGTCCTCAGGGGCTCGTTGTGCCTGGCGAGGACTAATACTATTACTCCATATGCGTGGATCTTCCAGTTACTTCAGTTACTCAATTCAGGATTGAAATTTGGGTGCATATTTGAGGAAAAAAAGACTAGAGTTTGAGACTCCATTTCTCTAGTTTTTCACAGCCATAAAGTTATTTGGACCATGTGAATACACAACCAGTTGCAAAAATTGAATTCCAGAAAATATTTCTTGCTTCTTTCACTAGGTATACTAAGATGAATATGCACCAATGTATTGAGATTTTTTCTGTCAATTGATATTTAGCATTTCGTTGCTGTGGCTGTTGTTCTTAGGTGCCGTCAAGTTGCTTCCAACTCATAGTGACCCTCCGTACAACAGAAGGAAACATTACCCAGTCCTGAGTCCTCCTTATAACTGTTATTATGTTTGGGGCCATTCTTGCAGACGCTGTGTTGATCCATCTCATTAAGGGTCTTCCTCTTTTTCACTGACCTTCTCCTTTACCAAGCATGATATCCTTCTCCAGGAACTGATTCCTTCTGATAGTACGTTCAAGGTATGTGAGACTTAGTCTCACCATTCCTGCTTCTAAGGAGATTTCTGGCTGTACTTCTTCCAAGACAGATTTGTTCATTCTTTTGGCAGTCTATGGTATATTCAGTATTCTTCACCAGCACCATAATTCAAAGGCATCAATTCTTCTTCAGTCTTCTTTGGTCATTGTTCAGCTTTCACATGCATATGAGGCAATTGAAAACACCATGGCTTGGGTCAGGCTGCACCTTAGTCCTCAAAGTGACATCTTTTGGTTTTTACCACTTTAAAATCTTTAGCAGCAGATGTGCCCAATGCAATGTGTCCTTTAATTTCTTGACTGCTGCTTCCATGAGTGTTGATTTTTGATCCAAGTAAAATGAAATACATAACTTCAATCTTTTCTCTGTTTATCATGATGTTGCTCATTGGTCCATTTGTGAGGATTTTTGTTTCCTTTACATCGAGGTATAATCCATACTGAAGGCTGTAGCCTTTGAACTTCACGAGTAAGTGCTTCCTGTTCTCTTCACTTTTCAGCCAGGAAGGCTGTGTCGTCTGCATGTTGCAAGCTAATGAGTTTTCCTCCAATCCTGATGCCAGATTCTGCTTCATATAGTCCTGCTTCTCTGATTATTTGCTCAGCGTACAGATTGAATAAGTGTGGTGAAAGGATACAACCCTGATGCACACCTTTTCTGACTTTAAATCACACAGTACCCTCTTGTTCTGTTGAAACTACTGCCTCTTGATCTACAGACAGGTTCCTCATGAGCACAATTAAGTGTGCTAGAATTCCCATTCTTTGAAATGTTATCCATAAGTTGTTTTGCTGCCACAAATGGTAAAAACACTAACCAGAATAGTTGATACATGATGGTACATCTCATGATGAAGCACTCCTCTTATCAATTATGTGTATTTATTAATCATCTACTTTTTAGTACATTTGTTCATTTATGAGTCTACCAAACTATGATTTCAAGTCATATTTTACAAAATTGTGCAATTGTCTGAAGGGACATTATTAAAGACTTTATCATATATCTTAATGAAAGCCAGATACACTCAGTTTAGGGAATTTCTGACCTAGTAGATGAGTAATTTGGTGAAACAAAAAAAAAAGGAAGTCAGTCTAATTTGACTTAAATTTATTCAACTCAGTCTGGGTCCCTGTGAACCCTGCTTTCTCTTGCAGCTGCTCAAGAACTATCCCCTTTTAATGCCTTTTTAAAAACAGCATTACTGAGACATAATTTGCATACCATAAAGTTCATCTGTTTAAAATGTACAATTCAGTGATGGTTTAGTTACAGAGTAATGCGACCATTGCCACAATCTAATTTTAGGACACTTTCGTCAAACCAGAAAGAAGATTTGTAGCCGTCAGCAATCACTTTTCATCTCCCCGCTGCTGACTCCCTGTCCCCTCCCCTCAGTATCAAACAATGACTAATCCACTTTTCACATCCGTGAACTTACCTGTTCTGGACATTTCTTATAAATGGGATCATGTAACGTGTTCTTTTAGGTAGTATAATGTTTTTGAGGTCCATCCATATTGTAGCAGGTATCAATACTTCTTTTTTTTTTAATGACTGAATGGTGTTGGCATTGTATGGATATTTCACTTTTATTTATCCATTCATCAGATGATGGACATTTGTGTTGTTTCCACCTTCAGCTGTTAAGAATGCTGAAATGAACATTCATGTACAAGTTTTTCTGTGTGTACATGTGTTTTAATTTTTCTTGGTTAGAGACTTAGAAGCGGATTTGCTAGGCCATATGGTAAATCAATATATTTAACGTTTTGAGTAACTGCCAAACTCTTTTCCTAAAGTGGTGGCTTCATTTTACATTCCCACCAGCGATATACGACGGTTCCAATTTCTCTGAATCTTCATCAACATTGTTATTGTCTGTGTTTTTATTATAGCCATTCCAGTGGGTGTGAAGTGATCCCTCATTTTGTGTGTGTGTGTGTGTGTGTGTGTGTGCGAGAGCATGTTCATGTATTTAATTGTGGTTTTGATTGGCTTTTCTCTAATGACTAATGATGTTGAACATTTTTTCATGTATTTATTAGCCATCGGCATGTCTTCTTTAGAAAGAAATTAAAATCATTTGCCAATTTTTTAATTGGGCTGTCTTTTTATTCCTGAGTTGTAAGAATTCTTTATACATTCTAAACTGCAAGCCCTTAACAGATATATGATTTGCAAATATTTTCCCTCAATCTGTAGGTTGTCTTTTCATTTTCTTGATGATGTCGCTTTGAAACAAAATTTTAAATATTTGATGAATTCCAACTTGTCAGCCTTTTATTGGTTGTGCTTTCGATGTCATATCTAAGACATCATTCCCTAACTCATGATCACAAAGATTTACTCCTGTGTTTTCATCTAACAGTTTATAATTTTAACTATCAGATTTGCATCTATGGTCTAGATTGAGTTAATATTTGTGTATGTAGGAGTGATGTGTTTTTGTTTTTGTTTTTTTTTTGGAGTGATGTGGGAGTCCAAATTCATTCTTTTGTGTATAGATATCCAGAGAAAGAAAGATTATTTTTTCTCTATTTAATTTTCTTGGCCCCTTTTTTCTAAGACCATTTGACAATAAATGTTAGAGTTTATTTTTAATGCCACATATCTTAGTCTGGGTTCTCTAGAGGACCAAAACCAGTGGAACCTAAATAGATATACAGAGAGATTTACTCCAAGGAAACTGTTCACACAGTTACAAGTGCTGGAATTTCCAAAATCCATGCGTCAGACAATAGGCTGACAACCTCTGCTGGCTCACATGGTAGCAGAGCCTAAGGATTCCAAAACCTGCAGGTTAGGCCCCAGGCTGGAGGCCCATGCTGGCTCACATCCAGGAACTGGGCTTAGACGCTGAGAAGATTGCAGAACGAGAAAGAGAACTAGCTTTGCTAGAACATTGGTTTATATCATGGATGCTGGCCACACCTCCAAGGAAGTGCCTCTACCAACTGACTGGCTGTTCACATCAGATCACAAAATGGGAGCCGACACAGTGTCTGCCAAGCCACTGAGAATTACAGCCTAGCCAAGTTGACACATGACATTAACCATCATACCATATTCATCTAATTCTAAAGTAATATAATGGAAATAAGTGACATCAATTTAATAATATTGGGGTATTAATTTTTTTAATTGAAAAAGCATAGTTATCCTTCAATTTCATACTAATTTAAAAAATCGCATACTTCTTTATGTTAAGAGCCTAAAAATCCTTTTGAATCATTTTTAGCTTTGCTGCTATATTCTTCTTTACAAAACCCATGTTCATTTTCATAACCTTTTTGTTACTTTTAGAATTGTTTATAAATATACTTTCAAAATATATTAGAGAACATCAGAGCTTCATCGAAGTTTCTCTTTGGTTAAACTCTTTTCCCTATTTCCTTAAACTTACTTTCATGTCCCTAGCAGTCTGTCTTATATTTTTGACAGGTACAGGACATCACATGGTTATCCCTAACCTCTTCAAGCTTTGAGAATTCTATGATTTACTCCAGAAAATGTGACCATTCCTACCACTTATAATTGCACTGCCCTCAAATGCGTGTTCTACATGTCCAGAGCTTTTTATTCCAATGTTGCACCCTCTTGGTTTTTAAGATATTTTAAATGACAAAGAAAGGATCCAAATTTGATTTCAAACCCAACCACATGTATTAAATGCAAATAAGTTAACAAAAGGACATGTGATAGTTAATCATCACTAGTGCATCTGAGGGTAATAACAATTTATATCGGGTCCAGGAGCTAGAGTGTATATTTTGTCATTGACTGTTAGACACGTCCCATATCCCTAAATGTTAATATGTTAAAAAGAATAATATGATTTAAAATCAAGAAAATACAATAATCTGTATTAGAACCTTGCCCCTCAAAGTAGTTTGTGAAATATACTCTTCCCCCTATGTAAAATAGCTATGTACCATATCCATAGCCCCCATCTTTCATCAATTCACCGTACCCCAAGATTCCAAGATTGTCCAGCTCCCTTCGAAAGTTTTCTCTGTAACTTGTGGTTGAATTCATTCCAGCTATTATGTAGACTACTTTATAGTTGTTAGGGTCTGTCTTAGATTTATTGTGCCATTGTTCTTGAGCAACAGGCCTATTTTTCCTCTGCTTTTATGGCTTCAAAAAATAACTCATGCAAGGGATTTTTTGTATGTGTGGGTTTTGTTGTTGTTCTTTTCCTCACTCAAAGTTTTTGCAATAGATTTCTGGACATAATTCTAATAAGACTACGCCATCCACTTGCGTTTATCCTTAAAGAAGAAGCTGTATGTGAAATACTTTGTATGGTGCCCAGCACACCATTAAGTAATGGTGCTAGTCATCACGGTCCTCATTGTCACCATGGTCATCATTATTTATAGCTCTTCTTTCTCTTTTTCGGTGCTTGTTCCTTTAAAATCTGAAATCCATGTGCAACTTGAATGCATTTTTTTTTTTTCAAAAGTACAAGACCCTAGTAACTGAAGAAACTCCTGACTCCTAACCATCATCACTAAGGCATCACCATAAATTGCTTGTCTGTGTTCCCTTAAGAAAGCCAGGTTTCTAATAAAGTCTTTGAAAGGGAAATACTATATTTTCAGCAAACAGGAGGAACAAATTAAAAATTGGCTCTTACTCCTGAAGCTTTAAGTGAGTGCACCCTGTTACTTTCAAAAGATTTTATATAAAATATTTAGACTGGAAAGCTGATCTCACAGGTGTGCACACTGGGTCTGCTCATGCTTTGACAAGGAGCAGGGATCTTGCAGAACTGAACTGTTTGGCTTCAGTGCCTAGTCGGAACTGTGGGGTCACAGTAAACAAACACAAACTCAAGGCTAAAAAGTCACGATTAGGAGATTCTGCCCCCAAAATCACCCATTCCTTTCCTTCTGAGCGCTTGACTTTCTTTCTTCGTGTTCACCATTATATGAAGCTGCTGTACAGGTCAAAAATGCTAGCTTTATAACTGTAAGTTTGTAAGTTTTGCCATGTTGAGAAATTTCTGAGTTGTGTGATTTAATAAGGGTAACAATAACAACAGCAATAATAACTATGTGTACATGATTTAAGATTATCTTCTGTATGAAGCTCTTCCTGGTTCTTTCAGGTAAAAGAAATCACTTCCTTCTTTGTGTCCTGTCTGTAATTGTGCACATGTCTTTCCCAGCTACACAACACTTCACAGTGTTATCCACAGTACTCACCTCCTGCTATCAGATATTGCCTCTTGGAAAGGTATCTGAATTTGAGGGGCTCTTGGTAAATCTCATTAAATTTTAGTGGCATGACTCCATGAGTAAAGAAATGATTTAGCCAATATTTTATTACTTTTGTATCTTTTCTAGTATCTAGTCGATACTAAATTTTTCATGTAAAAAACAAATGTTTTGTCTCAGAAAAAGTAAATATTTTTTCTATTCAGAATACAAATTTCCATAACTAATTTTCTAAATTTCCATAACTTGTTTACTTTTTTATTAAGATTCTTTTTTTTTTATTTGTTTCAAGCACGTTTTTATGATAGCTGCTTTAAAATTTTTGTCAGATAATTCTAACATCTCAGTGTAAAACAATAACCAAAACTGTTGCCATCAAGTCGATTGCAGCTCATGGCGTAGACATCTGTTAATCATAGTTTTTCATTCAGTTTGAGATCTTCCTGGTTCTTAGTATGCATGAAGTTTTCAATTGAAACTTGAAAATTTCAGATATTACATTATAAAAGAGGTAATATTATAAAATATTACCTATTTAAACTTCGTGTTTTAGCAATCTTCCTCTGACATTGCTCTGGTGGTACAGGGGAAGCACCTTGTCTTAGGATGGGTTCTCTAGAGAAAACAAAACTAGTAAACACATAAACATATATATAGAGAAAGAGCAATTTATATTAAGGAAATGACTCATGTGGTTGTAGAGGCTAGAACACAGGTCAGGCTGGAGGCTTCTCCTGATTCACATAGCCACAGGGGCTGGCAGACCCAAGATCAGTAAGTCAGGCAGCAGGGCTCTTGCCCACAGGATTTGAAGATTAACAAATCCCAAGATCGGTAGGCAAAATGGCAAGTGAGCTGCTAGCTCAAGTTCCAAGAATCGGAGATCAGAGGAACAGGAGCTAGCTGCAGGATCCATTGTGAGCAAAAGCCCTCAAGCCTTGGAGCCTTGCCAGAAAGTCCACTTATGTTCAATGCAGGCCACACCCCCAACGAAATGCCATTTCAACTGGCTACTCACAGCAGATCCCATCATGGAGGTGATCACATTATATTAAATATCTTCATGGAGGTGATCACATCATTATATGGCTGCCAAACCACATCATAACTGCCAAATCACTGAGAGTCATGGCCCAGCCAAGTTGACACACAACCTTAACCATCACACACCATCTCATTACCGCCACGTGAGAGTGGAAGTCTAAGTTCTCTACTCAGCCTCCATTGACACCTGTGAGGTGGGAAGAGACGAGCTTCTTTTTACTGCTGAGTCGGGATGGCAGTTCATCCTCCCCACCAGACTTCTGCTGAAACTACCCTGGCTGACAAGAGGAGGAGTGTTGCATCATTGCACCTTTACAGGTTCCTCAGGGTTTCCTCTGACACCATGAGGGAGCAGCCTTGTTACACTAAGCAGCGGTGAAAATCCTCCTCTGACACCACCCTAGTAGAGAGGGGGAGGACTTAGTGGAGAGTGATCTGGAAATTTATGTCTATTCCCTCTTCCCAGAAGTAGAAGTTGGTTGGTTGTATTTTGATCAGAGTTTCCAAAAATATTTTTATGTATGCTCAGCACACTTCTCTTCCTGAAGGAACACAGAACACAAGGATGTTCATTCAGTCATCATCTGATTGGCCTCACCTTCTGTCCCTAAAGCAAGCTCACTAGAGGGTTTTGATAAAAGACATTTTTGTGGGTACATCTGCTCACATTGCCTTTGGCCTACTTAATCTTTAGTGGAAGACACATGATTATAACCCCAAGAAATACTTTGAAATTTCAGAGGAAGTTGTTTGGTGAAGAGAAAAAAATGTAACTATAATGTTGCTGTTGTTGTTGTGTGCCATCAAGTCAATTCCGATTCATAGCAACCCCATAGATTTTCCAAGGGGTGGCTGGTGGAGTCCAACTGCCGGCCTTTTGGTTAGCACCCTGAGCTCTTAACCACTTTGCCACCAGGGAGAAGACAGTAGAAAAAATAATATCAATGAGGCTTGTTTCCAATGACTTTTTGCTATTTTCTAAAGACTAGTGGGGAGAAGGTGTTTTATCTGTGTGTACAAAATTCCAATTAGAAGGCTAATGTAAAGAAAACCACCATTATACCAACAAAAGTAGTTTAGACAAAAGGTGAAAATTATATATGGAATGGAAATCCATTTAATTGCACTTTTTTTTAGGGAGGCAGCCTAGGAAAACATACATTTTCAGAGCATGGATATCTTCCCTTTGCTCCTCCTAATCCTGTCTCCTTCTCCATCTTTCTTCACCTTGCTCGGTGCCCTGGGTAGCTGATCAGTATGGACTACATCACTGGGTTCTCTTGAACTCTGGTTTCCACCTGAATTTGGCTAAGAGAGGAAGAAACACAGGGAGAAGGAGATCAAAGAAGTTACCTCCTGATTCTTTCCCTGTGGGAACCTCTCGAGCTGATGCCTCCCTCCACCAAGGTCATCATTCTTCTTAGGATGGCCTTCTCTACACAACTCTTTTCTTCAGGCTTCCCTCCTCTCTTCAAACTTAAGGATAGTTATAGCTCCATTTTCACTAATCGCAGGTCAGCGAACTAGCTCTGTGGGTCCTCAGCCTCTCACCTGTGCCATCAGCTCCTTTATAAAATCTTCTTTGTATTATTCCAATTGAGTATAATCTGTTTCCTCACTAATACCCCAGGCATCCTGGTTTCCTGATAATTTGTTTTCTTACCAATCTTCAGCAACTATTTCAAGAAGAAGTAGATCTGCCACCTATGACTTTGCAGCATCTGTGCACTTCCCAACCTATGTATCTCAGCCCCTATGGACAAATGGAGCCTGGGTGGCTCTGTGGTTAAGAGCTCGGCTGCTAACCAAAAGGTCAGCAGTTCAAATCCACCAGCTGCACCTTGAAAACCTTATGGAGCAGTTCTACTCTGTCCTATAGTGTTGCTGTGAATAGGAATTGACTAGAGGACAATAGGTAGAGATAGTAGTATAGACCAATAGCCTATGTTTTCCAAGAGAACTTTCCTGCTACATTTATAACCCACTACCATCTGAGCCGTACCACTGGCAGCTGATCCATCGGGAGCAGTTTTCAGCGTCTGAACCAACCCCCTACAGAATATACCCTTAAAATGGCCCTTATTTTATACATTTGTTTTGTTACATTTGACATTCCCAGGTGCTTTTTAGTTGGAGGGTTTTCAAGTTATCTCATCTTCCATATTCCCCTTGACAGTGCTTCTTAATACATGTTTTGGAATTCTGGCAGACTCATTTTGAGCAAGTGATTTGTGTTTGCATCCACCCAGGTCCCCAGAACCCATCTGGAATCAGGTCTTATAATAGCATGTTGGTGCTGTGATGAAATGAGGGATATCAAAGGCCCAAATTAGAGTGTGGTTTGCTTTAGTTCTTTGTTGTGAAGTTATTCCTCCCCCACAACTCTGCCTCTCTAGACCCTTAACTGAAAGCCATAGCTCAATGTGGAGGTCCTCAGCAGGTTTTTTTTTTTTTTTGCCTCCTTCCAGGAGCTAGAAAGTCCCTATCTCCAGTGGAGTACTTTCAGTCACTTTTACCCCTCACGTACCACTGCTTTGACCTACCTCACATTTTTGCATTTCTTTTTTTATTTCTGGTCCAACGAGACATGTATCTGGTTTTTAAGCCTGTCATTTTGTTGTTGTTTATTTCTTATAGTTTACCATTCATTAGTAGGCTTTTAAAGCAGAGGGTGTATATCAAAGCCCAAGCTCCCTATGTTATTTTGGCTGAGAGTTTCCTCCATTCTCCAGGACCACAACCTTCTCTTAGCCTGTCTTCCATGTCAATCATCTCCTATTTATTAAAACTTATTTTTGTTGTAGATTATCCAGTACTTCAATTTATTTGTAGCTGGAGAATTTTTCAGACATCTAATTCACCTTATTTATGAAAATATAAGTAAAAAATATATACTCTTTACCTGCCTATTGGTTAAGTTTCTTTCCTGCCTTTTTTTTTTTTTTTTTTTTTACTTTTCATTTATGTGATCCATTTTCATTTTTTAAAAAAACATTACTCATCTTTAAATGGTACTATCTTTTTTTTTCCTGAAGGAAAGTACCAGGGGGGATGTTTTTGAAGTGGGGATATAAACAGAATCTGTATCTCTAGAAAGTAACTCTATGAAGACACAGATGTTTTTCTTGTTTGTTCCTCTATCACCAACACATAGCTGCTGTTCTGGCACAAAGTAGGTTCTCAATAAATATTTTTTGAATGAATGAATGGATGGATGGATAACTCTATAATCTGGGGTTGTTATCTTAACCACTTTTTCCTTATTTTGTTTCTTCCTCTTATCTTTGTGAATATCCCTTCTCCAAATTTGGCATTTGGAAATCCAGCATTCCTCATAGTGAAATCCCTTGTAAGCCATATTGTTTTCCGCTTTAACTGTCATTTACCTGGGCTCAGAGGGTAGATCATAGGTAATCACCTCCCTGCCCATTCTAAGCTTTTGAACTAGGTATTTACAAGGGAAAGTTGTACCTCTCTAGGGTCTACACACACCGTAGAGATCTTGCCTGTTTAATGAAAAAATCTTCAGCTAAGCCTTTCAAGACTGTGACACTGACTCTTAAGGAAATATGTATCCTGCTTGATGTCTGAAGAAGTTTGCATGGGTACGCAGCTTCCTCCCATTTTCACCGGTACAGGTTTCTCAGTATTTGGAAAGTTTGCTTTGTAATTTCTGGCTTGTTGTTGTGGCTATTTCCTTGAAGAAGGACTTATTTTCCCTTCTCTTTTTTCTGAATTTGTATTGCTCAATTGGGTTTGATAAAGAGTGAGATTTTTAACCTATAGTTTAGTCTGCCCACATACATGATCTTTTTGTCCTGTTGCTATCATCTTATCATTCAAGAAAACATTCCTACCTTTTTTAAGGACTCAGAATTTTTCTTAACCACTGCTTCCCAACCTACTATCCCTAGGGATTATTTTATTTAAATTGGAACAATAAAATCATCTGGGATTTTCTCCCCATAAATTTTATCATCACATAATATTTCAGTGCTTCTGTCTGGGACCAATAATATAAAAATGAATCTGTAATTACAGTAATATCTAATGGACAGCCTGGTTGCCTGAATGTCTGACTTAAATTCCTTTACACTATTGATCTACAGTCAATGGGGTTTACACTTTGAGGCTTCTCAGAGTGGTAATAAATTTGAACTAATGAATAATTTTATCAATTTCCTTTGTGGCCAGTAGAATGACGTGAAAAATCATAGGTTTGGCTAGGTAAGCCATTTGTATCAACAGAAACAAACATAGTTAAAATGGGTTTAACATAGGAATCAAACTTAAGACCTTTTCTTTTTTAACACTGTGTTTGTACCTAAATGAACCCATCAACTATGGGCTCAATTTCCTATTCTGTAAGTAACATTCTCTAATAGTCAATCTATTTATACCTCATCTATACCAATAGGTATAATACATGTGTATCAACGGCAGTGGGGTGGGTAATAAACTTTCAGAAACCCTGGTGGCGTAGTGGTTAAGTGCTATGGCTGCTAACCAAGAGGGCAGCAGTTCAAATCTACCAGATGCTCCTTGGAACCTCTATGGGGCATTTCTACTCTCTTCCGTAGGGTTGCTATAAGTGGAAATGGACTCGACAGCAGTGGATTTGGAATAAACTTTTAGTTCCTTTAAAAAGGCAATGTATTATTATTTTCCACCTTATATACTTTTTCTCTACTATATATTTGTTATTAGAATATAGGTAAGATAGCCAACAAAAAAGAAAAAACAAGCATCAATAATACATAATATGTAAAATGCACACATGCACACACCTCAGATATCTACCAGCTACCTCAGTTCACTGCATGTGTGATGAGTTACACCCATCCACATCTGGTTTTACAATGTTCCACCCCATTTCACTTAAACCCCCTCCTTCACAATAACTCACAAACTGTAATCCTTGTGACAGCCACTTGCACAAGCAAACTGCAGGTCTTTCTCAAAGTAAAGTATCAAATTTAGCATAGTATTTACGTATTTCTTGTCAATTTAGCATGTGTAAAACTGTGATAGCATTTTTATTAGGTTACTACATTTTTTAATGCATCATTGTCAATGTTTTTGAGTGTTGTACCTCTAGCTCCACTTTTCCCCAGAGCCCTATAGTTTTTTTTTTTTAACTAAACTTTTTATTTTGAGTTGTTATACATCACTTGCAGTTGTAAGAAATAATACAGTGAGGCAGAGCCAAAATGGCACTAAGACAGAAGAACCATACCATCCCTCCACAGCAAAGACCCAGAAAATTAAGTAAAACAAACATCAATCCTCAAACCTTAAGCGTCAAATGAAAAGATAAAGAACTCAACCAAGCACTGAATGCAATAAGAAACTGACAGAGCAGAGGTCCCCTGTCAGCTAACACAGCACGGATTCGCCATCTTGGTCTCCTGTCAGAGATAGGTGGGCAGGCAGTATGGGAAAGCAGATTCATGGAGGTCCCAGCAGGAGACAAAGTACCTGATAAACAGCAATATACATTTTCCCAGACCCTACCATTCCTCCCCCTGCTCTTGGCCTTTGCCACTTAACAGTGGGCTATGATCTCTTGGCTGGGAGATGTTAGCTCTGTGCTGCTTGGATTCACCCTGCCCACAAAAGCCGGCTCCTTCAGTGCCATTTCTTTGTTGCTGGTGTTGCTTTTTTTGACTTCTTTTGCATTCTTCCTTCTCTCTCACTTTCTCTCCCACCTTTCTCTCAAACACCTAGCTCCGTGTGCCATCTCTGCTTCTTCTTGGCAGGCTGTGAAGCACCACTCAACTGGGGAACTGCTTCTCTGGTTTGTGCCTCAATGCCAATGGGATCCCTGGGGACTTTTGTTTTTTTTTCTTTTTTCCTTTTTCTTCATTTCTCTGTTTCTCATCTTTCTCTACTTACCTTCTTTTCCCATCTTCTGAATACCTGGCACTGTATGCCGTCTCTGTCCTTTCTAGCAGGCTGTACTGCACGGCTTGGGAGTCACTTCCCCCATCTGTGCAACCATGCAGGAAGGATTTCTGGGGACATTTCTTTTTCATTATTTATTTATTTATTTATTCTTTTGGTTTTTCTTCATTTCTCAGTTTCTCATCCCTGTCTACTTTCCTTCTTTTCCTGTCTCCTGAACAGCTGGTGATGTATGCAATTTCTGCCCCTTCTGGACAGGGTGTGCCCCAAGGCCTGGGAGCCACTTCCACAGTCATTAGTGGGATCCCTGGGGACATTTTTTCTTTTAATTTTTATTTATTTTTTCTTCATTTTTTGGTTTCTCATCTCTCCACTCCAATGACAGACTCCCTCAGCACTTTTTTTTTTTGGTTCCTGTTTCTCTCCTCTGTTTCTTTCCCATACTCATTTAGCTCCTCATATTGCAAATTTCTCCCTCCCTGCTGCCTATTATCACCATGTGCTGAACATCACACTCCCGAGCAGCACAGGCATGGCCTACTGGAACCTACCCTGTGCTAACAACTGACACACCCTGTCGGCCCCAGTATGTGCCACAAATAACTCATCTAGCCACTTCCCTTCAGCTGGACTTGCCCTACGGCACCATAGCTGAGGGACTGGCCCTGCCCATTGGACAAGCAGGTGAAGAGTATCATACCCATAGACAAGCAAATAACAAAGGACACACAGCCTGCCTACTTAGACATTACCAAATAAAACAAAAAAGCAGGACAAAACAAACAAAACTACAATCAATAAACAATGAAAATAACTACTGAATGTCCCAAAGACAACAGATGATATCAAAACATATAAAATAACAGGACAGGAGGGTTCCAGTAGGCATCCAAAATAAAACACCAGATGACTTTCCAGAGCAAGAAAGTCACTGGAACAACCTGATAGGGAAATCAAATCTCTAATATACAGAGCTATCCAAGAGTTGAAGAAAAAGCAGATGAAAATGAGGAAAATGTAGACAAATTCATAGAAAAGGCAGACAAAATTATGGAAAAAACAATGGAAAAATTCAGGAAAATAATACATGAAAAAATGTCAAAATAAATTCACAACTAGAAATCACACAAAAACAACAATTAGAAATCAAAAAGATAAGCAACAAGACTTCAGAAGTGGACAGTGTCATAGAAGGGCTGAGGAGTAGGTTTGAAATAACGGAAGACGGGATCAGTGAAATTGAAGACAAACACTTGGATCCCACTTTGAGGAAAAACCAGAAAAAAGAATGAAGAAACCCTGAGGATGATGTGGGAAACAATCAAAAGCAAATATTTAAGAGTGATCAGAGTTCCAGAATAGGGAAAGAAAACAGAAAATACAGAGAGGATCATTGAAGAATTGCTGACAGAAAACTTCCCTAATATCATGAAAAATGAAAAACTGACCATCCAAGAAGCTCAACGAACCTCATACAGGGCAGACATCAAAGGAAAATCACCAAGGCATATCATAATCACACCTGCTAAAACCAAAGATAAAGAAAGAATCCTGAGAACAGCTCAGGAAAAACAAAAAGTCACACACAGAGGGGAAACAATAAGACCAAGCCCTGATTACTCAGCAGAAACCATGCAGGTAAGAAGGCAATGGGATGACATATATAAAACCTTGCCATTGAGAATAATATATCCTGCAAAACTCTCATTCAAATATGGTGGTAAAATCAGGGCATTTCCAGATAAACAGAAATTAAGGGAATATGTAAAAACCAAAACAAACTTACAAGAATTATTAAAGAGAGTCCTTCAGTTTGAAAATAGACAACCTCAGACCACAACCTGAATCTAGGATACAAGATCGCAGACAGATACCAACCCAGGAAAGGAACTCTCAAGGATTATTCAAAACTAAAAGATTTGCAATAGATTAATCAGGAGAGGTTAATCTGTAAATGACAAGCGTGTCAGAACAATAAAAGAGGAAATAAATGGTGTAGGTTTACTTTCTAATGGAGAGGAAGGCAAGGTGATACCAAAAGATAAAAGAACAGTTCAAACTGCAGATGACAGGGGTAAATGTCAAGGTAATCACAAAGAAAGTTAACAAACCGACTTATCAAAATAAAGAAGAGAAACATAAAGTCTCAGTAAACACCAAATCTACAAAATGAAAGGAATAAAGAAAAATCCATAAACAAAAGGAATTAAGCATGGGAGAGTAAGAGGAATAATGAAAACATCAGCACCAAAAAAAAAAAAAAAGCACTATGAAATGGCAGCAATAAATGCACCTATCAATAATTATACTGAACGTAAATGGCCTAAATGCACCAATAAAGAGACAAGGACAGAATGGATAAAAAAAGAAACCAGAATCCATCAATATGCTGTCTACGAGAGACACACTTTAGAAACAAGGACGTAAAATTTTTAAAAATCAAAGGATGGAAAAAAACATATCAAGCAAACAGCAACCGAGAAAGAGCAGGAGTGGCAATAGTAATCTCAGATAAAATAGACTTTAAAACCAAACCCACCATAAAAGACAAAGAAGGGCATTATATAATGATTAAAGGGACAATCCATCATGAAGATATAACTATAATAAATATCTACACACCCAATGACAGAGCTCCAAAATACATAAAACAAACTCTAATAGCACTGAAAAGAGAAATTGATGGTTCCACAATAATAGTAGGAGACTTCAACATACCACTTTCAGTGAAGGACGGAACATCTAGAAAGAAACTCAGCAAAGATACAGAAAAGCAAAAAGCTTCAATCAGTCAATTTGAACTCATAGACATATACAGAACACCCCACCCAACAGCTGCAAAGTACACATTCTTTTCCAAAACGCATGTAATGTTCTCCAGAATAGGCCACATCTTAGGCCACAAAGCAACCTTTAGCAAAATCCAAAACACTGAGATAATACAAAGTATCTTCACTGATCACAATGCCATCAAAGTAGAAATTAACAACAGGAAGAGCAAGGGAAAAAAAAAAAAAACAATTACTTGGAAACTGAATAGCACTGTGCATAAAAAGCACAGGATAATAGAAGAAATCAAAGATGGAATAAAAAAATCCCTAGAATCAAACGAGAATGAAAACTTATCATACCAAAACCTTTGGGACAAAACAAAGGCAGTGCTCAGAGGTCAATTTACAGCAATAGATGCACACATCAACAAAAAAAAAGGGACAAAATCAAAACATTAGCTACACAACACCAACAAATAGAAAGAGAAAAGCAAAAGAAGCCACAGCCACCAGAAGAAAGGAAAGAATAAAGATCAGAGCAGAAATAAATGAAAAATAGAAAAACAATTAGAAAGAATTAACAAAACCAAAATTTGGTTCTCCTAAAGGATCAACAAAATCAACAAACCACTGGCCAAACTGACAAAAGAAAAACAGGAGAGGACACAAATAACCCAAATAAGTAGTGAAATGGGGGACATTACAACAGACCCAACTGAAATAAAAAGAATCATAACAGAGTATTATGAAAAACTATACTCCAAGAAATTCAAAAACCTAGAGGAAATGGAGAAATTTCTAGAAACACACCATCTACCTAAACTAACACAAAATGACACTGAAAATCTGAACAGACCCATAACAAGAGAAGAGACTGAAAAAGTAATAGGAAAAAAAAAAAAAAACCTCCCAATAACAAAAAACCCTGGCCCAGATGGCTTCACTGGAAAATTCTACCAAATATTCGGAGATGAGCTTACACCAGTACTACTCACACTATTTCAGTACATAGAAAAGGAAAGGGTACTACTGAATTCATTCTATGAAGACAGCATAACCCTGATACCAAAACTAAGCAGAGACACCACAAAAAAAGAAAATTACAGACCAGTGTCTCTTATGAATATAGATGTAAAAGTTCTCAACAAAATTCTAGCCAATAGAATTCTGCATCATATCAAAAAATAATATGCCACAACCAAGTAGGATTCATACCAGGTATGCAAGGATAGTTCAACATCAGAAAATTAATCAATGTAATCCACCACATAAATAAAAGAATCATAAGATCATTTCAATTAATGCAGAAAAGGCATTTGACAAAAGTCCAACACCCATTCCTGATAAAAGCTCTCAATAAAGTAGGTAAAAAAAAAAAAAAAGTAGGTAAAAAAAATAGAGAAGGGAAATTCCTGAACATAAGAAGGGGTATCTATACAAAACCAACAGCCAACAACATTCTTTTTTTTTTTTTTATTAACTTTTATTAAGCTTCAAGTGAACGTTTACAAATCCAATCAGTCTGTCACATATAAGTTTACATACATCTTACTCCGTACTCCCACTTGCTCTCCCCCTATTCAGTGTCAGCCCTTTCAGTCTCTCCTTTCGTGACAATTTTGCCAGCTTCCCTCTCTCTCTATCCTCCCATCCCCCCTCCAGACAAGAGTTGCCAACACAATCTCAAGTGTCCACCTGATATAATTAGCTCACTCTTCATCAGCATCTCTCTCCCACCCGCTGACCAGTCCCTTTCATGTCTGATGAGTTGTCTTCGGGGATGGTTCCTGTCCTGTGCCAACAGAAGGTCTGGGGACCATGGCCACCGGGATTCCTCTAGTCGCAGTCAGACCATTAAGTCTGGTCTTTTTATGAGAATTTGGGGTCTGCATCCCACTGATCTCCTGCTCCCTCAGGGGTTCTCTGTTGTGCTCCCTGTCAGGGCAGTCATCGGTTGTGGCTGGGCACCAACTAGTTCTTCTGGTCTCAGGATGATGTAGGTCTCTGGTTCATGTGGCCCTTTCTGTCTCTTGGGCTCTTAGTTGTCGTGTGACCTTGGTGTTCTTCATTTTCCTTTGCTCCAGGTGGGTTGAGACCAATTGATGCATCTTAGATGGCTGCTTGTTAGCATTTAAGACCCCAGACGCCACATTTCAAAGTGGGATGCAGAATGATTTCCTACTAGAATTATTTTGCCAATTGACTTAGAAGTCCCCTCAAACCATGTTCCCCAGACCCCCGCCCTTGCTCCGCTGACCTTTGAAGCATTCATTTTATCCCGGAAACTTCTTTGCTTTTGGTCCAGTCCAATTGAGCTGACCTTCCATGTATTGAGTGTTGTCTTTCCCTTCACATAAAGCAGTTCTTATCTACTGATTAATCAATAAAAAACCCTCTCCCTCCCTCCCTCCCTCCCCCCTTTGTAACCACAAAAGTATGTGTTCTTCTCAGTTTTTACTATTTCTCAAGATCTTATAATAGTGGTCTTATATAATATTTGTCCTTTTGCCTCTGACTCATTTCGCTCAGCATAATGCCTTCCAGGTTCCTCCATGTTATGAAATGTTTCACAGATTCGTCACTGTTCTTTATCGATGCGTAGTATTCCATTGTGTGAATATACCACAATTGATTTACCCATTCATCCGTTGACGGACACCTTGGTTGCTTCCAGCTTTTTGCTATTGTAAACAGAGCTACAATAAACATGGGTGTGCATATATCTGTTTGTGTGAAGGCTCTTGTATCTCTAGGGTATATTCCGAGGAGTGGGATTTCTGGGTTGTATGGTAGTTCTATTTCTAACTATTTAGGATAATGCCAGATAGATTTCCAAAGTGGTTGTACCATTTTACATTCCCACCAGCAGTGTATAAGAGTTCCAATCTCTCCGCAGACTCTCCAACATTTATTATTTTGTGTTTTTTGGATTAATGCCAGTCTAGTTGGTGTGAGTTGGAATCTCATTGTCGTTTTAATTTGCGTTTCTCTAATGGCTAATGATCGAGAGCATTTTCTCACGTATCTGTTGGCTGCCTGAATATCTTCTTTAGTGAAATGTGTGTTCATATCCTTTGCCCACTTCTTGATTGGATTGTTTGTCTTTTTGTGGTTGAGTTTTGACAGAATCATATAGATTTTAGAGATCAGGTGCTGGTCTGAGATGTCATAGCTGAAAATTCTTTCCCAGTCTGTAGGTGGTCTTTTTACTCTTTTGGTGAAGTCTTTAGATGAGCATAGGTGTTTGATTTTTAGGAGCTCCCAGTTATCAGGTTTCTCTTCATCATTTTTGGTAATGTTTTGTATTCTGTTTATGCCTTGTATTAGGGCTACTAGGGTTGTCCCTATTTTTTCTTCCATGATCTTTATTGTTTTAGTCTTTATGTTTAGGTCTTTGATCCACTTGGAGTTAGTTTTTGTGCATGGTGTGAGGTATGGGTCCTGTTTCATTTTTTTGCAAATGGATATCCAGTTATGCCAGCACCATTTGTTAAAAAAAAACTATCTTTTCCCCAATTAACTGACACTGGGCCTTTGTCAAATATCAGCTGCTCATACGTGGATGGATTTATATCTGGGTTCTCAATTCTGTTCCATTGGTCTATGTGTCTGTTGTTGTACCAGTACCAGGCTGTTTTGACTACTGTGGCTGTATAATAGCTTCTGAAATCAGGTAGAGTGAGGCCTCCCACTTTCTTCTTCTTTTTCAGTAATGCTTTGCTTATCCGAGGCTTCTTTCCCTTCCATATGAAATTGGTGATTTGTTTCTCCATCACATTAAAAAATGACATTGGAATTTGGATCGGAAGTGCGTTATATGTATAGATGGCTTTTGGTAGAATAGACATTTTTACTATGTTAAGTCTTCCTATCCATGAGCAAGGTATGTTTTTCCACTTAAGTAGGTCCTTTTTAGTTTCTTGTGGAAGTACTTTGTAGTTTTCTTTGTATAGGTCTTTTACATCCTTGGCAAGATTTATTCCTAAGTATTTTATCTTCTTGGGGGCTACTGTGAATGGTATTGATTTGGTGATTTCCTCTTCCATGTTCTTTTTGTTGATGTAGAGGAATCCAAGTGATTTTTGTATGTTTATTTTATAACCTGAGACTCTGCCAAACTCTTCTATTAGTTTCAGTAGTTTTCTGGAGGATTCCTTAGGGTTTTCTGTGTATGAGATCATGTCATCTGCAAATAGTGATAACTTTACTTCCTCCTTGCCTATCCGGATACTTTTTATTTCTTTGTCTAGCCTAATTGCCCTGGCTAGGACTTCTAGCACAATGTTGAATAAGAGCGGTGATAAAGGGCATCCTTGTCTGGTTCCCGTTCTCAAGGGAAATGCTTTCAGGTTCTCTCCATTTAGAGTGATATTGGCTGTTGGCTTTGCATAGATGCCCTTTATTATGTTGAGGAATTTTCCTTCAATTCCTATTTTGGTAAGAGTTTTTATCATAAATTGGTGTTGGACTTTGTCAAATGTCTTTTCTGCATCAATTGATAAGATCATGTGGTTTTTGTCTTTTGTTTTATTTATGTGATGGATTACATTAATGGTTTTTCTGATATTAAACCAGCCTTGCATACCTGGTATAAATCCCACTTGATCAGGGTGAATTATTTTTTTGATGTGTTGTTGGATTCTATTGGCTAGAATTTTGTTGAGGATTTTTGCATCAATGTTCATGGGGGATATAGGTCTATAATTTTCTTTTTTTGTAATGTCTTTACCTGGTTTTGGTATCAGGGAGATGGTGGCTTCATGGAATGAGTTGGGTAGTATTCCGTCATTTTCTATGCTTTGAAATACCTTCAGTAGTAGTGGTGTTAACTGTTCTCTAAACGTTTGGTAGAACTCTGCAGTGAAGCCGTCCGGACCAGGGCTTTTTTTGGTTGGGAGTTTTTTGATTACCGTTTCAATCTCTTTTTTTGTTATGGGTGTATTTAGTTGTTCTACTTCTGAATGTGTTAGTTTAGGTAGGCAGTGTTTTTCCAGGAATTCATCCATTTCTTCTAGGTTTTCAAATTTGTTAGAGTACAATTTTTCGTAGTAATCTGAAATGATTCTTTTAATTTCATTTGGTTCTGTTGTGATGTGGTCCTTCTCGTTTCTTATTCGGGTTATTTGTTTCCTTTCCTGTATTTCTTTATTCAGTCTAGCCAATGGTTTATCAATTTTGTTAATTTTTCAAAGAACCAACTTTTGGCTTTGTTAATTCTTTCAATTGTTTTTCGGTTCTTTAATTCATTTAGTTCAGCTCTAATTTTTATCATTTGTTTTCTTCTGGTGCCTGATGGGTTCTTTTGTTGCTCACTTTCTATTTGTTCAAGTTGTAGGGACAGTTCTCTGCTTTTGGCTCTTTCTTCTTTTTGTATGTGTGCATTTATCGATATAAATTAGCCTCTGAGCACTGCTTTTGCTGTGTCCCAGAGGTTTGGATAGGAAGTGTTTTCATTCTCGTTGCATTCTATGAATTTCCTTATTCCCTCCTTAATGTCTTCTATAACCCAGTCTTTTTTCAGGAGGGTATTGTTCATTTTCCAAGTATTTGATTTCTTTTCCCTAGTTTTTCTGTTATTGATTTCTACTGTTATGGCCTTATGATCTGAGAAGATGCTTTGTAATATTTCGATGTTTTGGACTCTGCAAAGGTTTGTTTTATGACCTAATATGTGGTCTATTCTAGAGAATGTTCCATGTGCACTAGAAAAAAAAGTATACTTTGTAGCAGTTAGGTGGAGGGTTCTGTATAAGTCAATGAGGTCAAGTTGGTTGATTGTTGTAAGTAGGTCTTCCGTGTCTCTATTGAGCTTCTTACTGGATGTCCTGTCCTTCTCCGAAAGTGGTGTGTTGAAGTCTCCTACTATAATTGTGGAGGTGTCTATCTCACTTTTCAATTCTGTTAAAATTTGATTTATGTATCTTGGAGCCCTGTTATTGGGTGCATAAATATTTAATATGGTTAAGTCTTCCTGATCAATTGTCCCTTTTATCATTATATAGTGTCCTTCTTTATCCTTTGTGGTGGATTTAAGTCTAAAGTCTATTTTGTCAGAAATTAATATTGCTACTCCTCTTCTTTTTTGCTTATTGTTTGCTTGATATATTTTTTTCCATCCTTTGAGTTTTAGTTTGTTTGTGTCTCTAAGTCTAAGATGTGTCTCTTGTAGGCAGCATATAGATGGATCATTTTTTTTTTTACCCATTCTGCCACTCTCTGTCTCTTTATTGGTGCATTTAGTCCATTTACATTCAGCGTAATTATAGATAAATAAGTTTTTAGTGCTGTCATTTTGATGCCTTTTTATGTGTGTTGTTGGCAATTTCATTTTTCCACATACTTTTTTGTGCTGAGATGTTTTTCTTAGTAAATTGTGAGATCCTCATTTTCATAGTGTTTGACTTTATGTTAGTTGAGTCATTACATTTTTCTTGGCTTTTATCTTGAGTTATGGAGTTGTTATACCTTTTTGTGGTTACCTTATTATTTACCCCTATTTTTCTAAGTAAAAACCTTACTTGTATCTTTCTATATCGCCTTGTATCACTCTCCATCTGGCAGTTCAATGCCTCCTGTATTTAGTCCCTCTTTTTGATTATTGTGATCTTTTACCTATTGACTTCCATGATTCCCTGTTATGTGTATTTTATTTTTTAATTAATCTTAATTTGTTTGTTTTTGTGGTTTCCCTATTTGAGTTGATATCGGGACGTTCTGTTTTGTGACCTTGTGTTGTGCTGGTATCTGATATTATTGGTTTTCTGACCAAACAATATCCTTTAGTATTTCTTGTAGCTTTGGTTTGGTTTTTGCAAATTCTCTAAACTTGTGTTTATCTGTAAATATCTTAATTTCACCTTCATATTTCAGAGAGAGTTTTGCTGGATATATGATCCTTGGCTGGCAGTTTTTCTCCTTCAGTGTTCTGTATATGTCGTCCCATTCCCTTCTTGCCTGCATGGTTTCTGCTGAGTAGTCTGAACTTATTCTTATTGATTCTCCCTTGAAGGAAACCTTTCTTTTCTCCCTGGCTGCTTTTAAAATTTTCTGTTTGTCTTTGGTTTTGGCGAGTTTGATGATAATATGTCTTGGAGTTTTTCTTTTTGGATCAATCTTAAACGGGGTTCGATGAGCATCTTGGATAGATATCCTTTCGTCTTTCATAATGTCAGGGAAGTTTTGTGTCAGGAGTTCCTCAACTATTTTCTCTGTGTTTTCTGTCCCCCCTCCCTGTTCTGGGACTCCAATCACTCGCAAGTTATCCTTCTTGATAGAGTCCCACATGATTCTTAGGGTTTCTTCATTTTTTTTTTTTAATTCTTTTCTATGATTTTTTTTCAGCTATGTTGGTGTTGATTCCCTGGTCCTCCAGATGTCCCAGTCTGCATTCTAATTGCTCGAGTCTGCTCCTCTGACTTCCTATTGCGTTGTCTAATTCTGTAATTTTATTGTTAATCTTTTGGATTTCTACATGTTGTCTCTCTATGGATTCTTGCAACTTATTAATTTTTCCACTATGTTCTTGAATAATCTTTTTGAGTTCTTCAACAGTTTTATCAGTGTGTTCCTTGGCTTTTTCTGCAGTTTGCCTTATTTCGTTTGTGATGTCTTGAAGCATTCTGTAAATTAGTTTTTTATATTCTGTATCTGATAATTCCAGGATTGTATCTTCATTTGGGAAAGATTTTGATTCTTTTGTTTGGGGGTTGGAGAAGCTGTCATGGTCTGCTTCTTTATGTGGTTTGATATGGACTGCTGTCTCCGAGCCATCACTGGGAAACTAGTTTTTCCAGAAAAATCCGCTAAAAAAAAATGCAGTCAGATCCCTATCAGAGTTCTCCCTCTGGCTCAGGCTATTCGGATGTTAATGAAGCCGGCTGGGGAGGGTGGGGGAGGCACCAGAGAGATAGGAGAGTAGCACCTCAGAATATAGCCAGAGTTGCTTGTCTTGCTTGGAATGACTATTATATCTGAGATTTCCGCGGGGCGTGTCGCCTATGTGTGCTGGCTGTGTGGAGATTGCCCCCGGGGGGTCTGGCCCACTGAAGTCAGGGTCAGATCCTCCACTGCCAGCCCCACGCCCAACGTTAAGGTTCCCCTGCTAGGACGGTGCACTCTCGACTCCAAAATCAGTCGCTGCCTCCTGGGGACTTCTCGTCCTGCCAGCCGCGTCGCCGTGCCGCTCTCGCGAACCGGCTGGGCCCCCTCCCGGGGTTAGTTCAAGTGAGTGGAGCAGCTCCCCGTGTTTGTGCCGTGACCGCGTGTCCCGGCTGGGACGCTGCTCTCCCCGCTCCAAGACCATTCGCTGCCTCCTGGGGACTTCTCCCACCGGCTGCATCGCCACGCTGCCTGCGTGAACTGGCTGGGCTCCCTCCCGGGGTTAGTTCAGGGGAGTGGAGCAGCTCTCTGTGCTTGTACCGTACCTGTGCCCAGCCAAAATCCCGGCGGGACGGTTCCCAGGCTGGGACGCTGCTCTCCCCACTCCAAGATCAGTCACTGCCTCCCGGGGACTTCTCCCACCGGCTGCGTTGCCACGCCGCCTCCGCGAACCGGCTGGGCCCCCTCCCAGAGTAAGTTCGGGGGCTAGGGCTGGGCCCCTTGTTTGTGCCATCTGCTCCCCTGGGCTCTGCCCCAAATCAGGCACCAAAGGTTACCTGACTGGTACGCTGGCTCCAGGCTCTGAAAACAATTCCTGCTTCCCCGTATTTGTTCGTTCTCCGTCTCTAAATCTGTGTTTGTTGTTCAGGGTTCGTAGATTGTTATGTACGTGATCAATTCACTTGTTTTTCCGAGTCTTTGTTGCAAGAGTTATCTGAGGTAGCGTCTACCTCGTCCACCATCTTGGCCCCACCTCGCCAACAACATTCTTAATGGAGAGAGGCTGAAAACATTCCTCTTGAGAGTAGGAACAAGACAAGGATGCCCTTTCTCACCATTCCTATTTAACATTATGCTAGAAGTCCCAGCTAGAGCAATAAGGCAAGAAAAAGAAATAAAGGGCATCCAAATTGGTAATGAAGAAGTAAAACTGTCCCTATTTGTGGGTGATATGATACTATATATAGAAAGCCAAAAAGACTCCATGAGAAAACTATTGGAACTAATAGAAAGATTCAGCAAAATAGCAGGATACAGGATAAATATACAGCAATCAGTTGGATTCCTATACACCAATAAAAAGAACAATGAAAAGGAAACCAGGAAAATACCATTTATAATAGCCCCTGTCTAAGTCTTCTAGTGCTACTATAACAGAAATACCATAAGTGGATGGCCTTAACAAAGAGAAATTTAGTCCCTCACAGTAAAATAAGCTAAAAGTCGAAATTCAGGGCGTCAGCTCCAGGAGAAGGCTCTTTCTCTCTGTCAGTGCTGGAGGAAGGTCCTTGTCTTCAATCTTCCCATGGTCAAGGAGTTTGTCAGGCACAGGGACCCCAGGTCCAAAGGAGGTGCTCTGCTCCTGGTGCTGCTTTCTTGGTGGTTTGAGGTCCCCCACACTCTGCTTGCTTCGCTTTATTTTTATCTCTTGAGAGATAAATGGTGGTTCAGGTCACACCACAGGAAAAATTCTTTTACATTGGATCAGGAATGTGGCCTGAATAAGGGTGCTACATCCCACCCTAATCCTCTTTAACCACAGGCAGAGATTATAATTTATAATACAATGAAAGATTACAAAATGGAGGACAACCGCAGATGGCCTAATGAAGTTGACACACATTTTGGGGGGGACACAATTCAATCCATGACAGCCTCTAACAAAATAAAATACTTAGGAATAAATCTAACAAGGGATGTAAAAGACCTATGCAAATAAAACTACAAAATACTAGTGCAAGAAACCAAAAGAGATCTACATAAATGGAAAAATATACCATGCTCATGCATAGGTAGACTCAATATTGTAAAAATGTCAATTCTACCCAAAGCAATTCACAAATACAATGCAATCCTGAACCAAATACTGACAACATTCTTTTAACAGATGAAAAAACTAATCCTTAACTTTATGTGGAAAGGGAAGAGGCCCTGGATAAGAAAAGCAGTATTGAAGAAGAAGAATAAAGTAGGAGGACTCTCACCAACTGACCCCAAAACCTACTACACAGCTACAGTAGTCAAAACAGCCTGGTATGTGTATAACAGATATATTGACCAATGGAACAGAAATGAGAACCCAGATGTAAATCCATCTACCTATGATCACCTGAAGTCCATCAAATGGGGAAAAGATCGCCTTTTTAACAAGTTTTGCTGGCAAAACTGAATGTGCATACACTAAAACTAAGTCAAAATGGATCAAAGACCTAAATAGAAAATGAAAAACTATAAAGATCATAGAAGAAAAAATAGGATCAACGCTGAGACCCTAATACATGGCGTTAACAGGATACAAACTGTAACTAACAACACACAAACTCTAGAAGATAAGCTTGTAACTGGAATCTTTTAAAAATTAAATGCTTATGCTCATCAAAAGACTTCACCAAAAGAGTAAAAAGGGAACCTACAGACTGGGAAAAAATTTTTAGCTATGACAAATCCAACGAAGTTCTAATCTCTAAAAACTATAGGAAAATTCAACACATCTGCAACAACAACAAATAATAATAATAATCCAATTTAAAACGTGGGCAAAGGAAATGGACACTTCACCAAAGAAGGCATTCAAGTGATTAACAAACACATGAGGGAATGCTCGAGATCACTAAAAAAAAAAAAAAGCCAGTAGAGAAATGCAAATCAAAACCACAATGAGATACCATCTCACCCTGGCACTACTAGTACAAATAAAAAAAAAAAAACAGAAAATAACAAATGTTGAAGAGGCTGCGGGGAGAATGGATCTCTTATGCACTGCTGGTGGGAATGCAAAATGGTACAACAATTTTGGAAAACGATATGACACTTCCTTAGAAAACTAGTAATGGAAATGCCATATGATCCAGCAATCCCACTCCTGGGAATATATCCTAGAGAAATAAGAGCTATCATACTAATTAATAGACATATGCACAACCATGTTCATTGCAGCATTGTTCACAAGAGCAAAAAGATGGAAACAACCTTAGGGCCCATCAACAGATGAATGGATAAACAAACTATGGTGCCTACACACGATGAAGTGCCACACAAAGATAAAGAACAATGGCAAATCTGCAAAGCATCTCAAAACATGGATGAATCTGGAGGGCATTACGGTGGGTGAAATAAGTCAATCACAACAGGACGAATATTGCATGAGAGAATTACTATAAAAATTCATGAAGAGGTTTCCACACAAAAAGAAACAGTCTTTGATGGTTAAAAGAGAAGGGAGGGCCGGAGATGGAAAACACTAAACAGACAATAGGTAAGCGGTAACTTTAGTGAAGGGTAAGACAGTACACAATACTGGGGAACCCAGCACAACCTGTACGAAGCAGGGCCATGGTAGCTCCACAGACATATCCAAACTCCCTGGGGGACTGAATTGGTGGGCTGAGGGCTGTGGGGACCATGGTGTCAGGAAACATCTTGCTCAATTGGCCTAACAGAGTTTGTAAAGAAAATGTTCTACATTCTACTTTGGTTAGTAGCGCCTGGGGTCTTAAAAGTCTGTGAGCAGCCATCTAGGACACTGTACTGGTCTTACCCCTTCCGGAGCAAGGAATAATGGAGAAAACTAAAGATACATGGGAAAGATTAGTCCAAAGGACTAACGGACCACATCTACCACAGCCTCCACCAGACTGAGTCCAGTACAACAGGAGAGTGCCCGGCTACCACTACTGACTGCTCTGACAGGGATCACAATAGAGGGTTCTGGACAGAGGTGGAAAAAAATGTAGAACAAAACTCTAACTCACAAAAAAAGACCAGTGTTACCTGACAGACACGGGAGAAAACCCGAGAAGTCACTCCTGAGGTTCACCCTTCAGCCAAAGATTAGACAGGCCCATAAAACAAAATGAGACAAATGGGCCACACCAGCCCAGGGACAAGGACTAGAAGGCAGGAGGGGACAGAAAAGCTGGTAATAGGGAACCCAAGGTCCAGAAGTGGAGAGTGTGGACATGCCATGGCGTTGGCAACCAATATCACAAAACAATGTGTGTACTAATTGTTTAATGAGAAGCTAGTTTGTTTGGTAAACTCTCATCTAAAGTACAGTGATAAAAAAAATAATAATTTTTAAAAATAAAAAAGAAAGAAATAATAGAGAGAGAATCTGTGTTTCTTTACCCAGTTTCCCCCAAAGGTAACATGCAAAACTAAAGCACACTATTACAATCAGAATATTGACATTCATACAGTCAAAATACAGAATAATTTCATCACCATTGGGCTCCGTCCTATTGCTCTCTTATAGCCACACTCACTTTCTTCTTGCACCTTGCCCCTTCCCTGACCCTAACTCCTGGCAACCACTAATCTGTCCTATATTTCTATTGTTTTGTCATTTTAAGGATGTTATATAAATGGAATCATACAATATGTAGCTTTGGGAATTGACCATTTTCACTCAGCATAATTCTATGGAGATTCGTTCAGATTGTTACATGTACTAATAGTTTGTTACTTTTTTTTTTTCTCAGCACTATTCCATGGTATGGATATACCACAGTTTGTTTAATCCTTCATCTGTTGAAGGACATTTGAGTTGTTTCCAATTTTGAGCTATTATGACTAAAGTTGGTCTGAACCCCTTTGTGCAGTCTTTTGCATAAACATGTCTTTATCTCCTTGAAATAAATGCCTAAGAGCGCAATTGCTGGGTGTGTGGTAGTTGTGTGTTTAGTTTATTAAGAAATTGCCAAACTGTTTTCCAGAGTGACTATGCCATTTTACAGTCCCACCAGGAATGTATGAGTGATTTAGCTCCCCCACATCTGTGCTAGCATTTGGTGTGTTCATTATTTTTTTTAGTAATTATAATAGGTGCGTAGTGATATCTCTTGTGGTTTAATTTGCATTTCTGTACTGGCTAATGACGCTAACCATCTTTTTGTATATCCCCATTCGTATATCCTCTTTGAAGAACTGTCTATTCATTTCTTTTACTCATTTCCTAACTGGATTTTTGTATTTAATTATTTATCTATATATTTTTTACTGTTGAGTTTGAGAGTTCATTATATATTCTAGACACTAGTCCTTTGTCAGTCATAGGTATGAAATATTTTCTCCCAGTCTGTAACTTGTCCTTTCATCTTCTTAACAAGATGTTTTACGGATCAAAAGTTTGATGAGGCTTGATTTATCTTTTCTTCTCCCTCTCTCTCTCTTATGGATTGTGTCTTTGGTGGCAAAGCCCTGTGATTTTCATTGCACAATTTTCACAATTTGATGGCTCACGTGTGTCACATTACAGCAGAATTGACAGGACATGGGGAAAAATAGAACTAAGAACCATTAGTGAAACAAATATATTATCTTCAAATAAACTATCATCAGCTCCCTAAAACTATCGAAACCCAATTAAATTCTAGGGTTCTTTTTAGAACAAGTTTGAAGAACTGAATTTTAGTCTGGTCTGCACTGTACCAGTTCAACTGGAGGTTTGACATTTACTTTGACAATATAGATGGGAGTCAAGGGAAAATAATCCCACAAGCCTGAATGTGAAAATTCATTCAGTTCATAGTAGTAGGCTATAGTCAGCCACTAGCCCCAAACATTTGTAGGAAAAGATCTGTCAATGAGTTTAAGTACCCTTGTTAAAAGATCTTTTTTATCTCACTGATTTTCAATTAAGCAAGGCCTCTATTATAACAAAAAGCTGAATGTATTCCAGCCAGCCCCTCAGGAAAGATACCATTTTGGATCTGAGAACCATTATGAAAATTTGACCTTTTTACCTTTTCCTGACCAGGATTTTCCCAGATGCAAATTTAATGGTTTAAATCCTGAATGCTATCAGCCTCATAAAGCATGAAGCTTCTTCTCATCAAAGCAGCCGTCATAATTTAACTGAAGAGTCAGCCACTGTATGTTGGGTTCAAGCCGTGCGCCTGCCAGAGAAGCCATAAAGTTAGTACTGCTCTTTCTTCAACTTTCAGGGGTACTGAGAATTGACCTCAAAGTTAGATCTCTTCCATGTAGAGGAAGGGGAGGGAGGAAAATAAATTATTACATAAAACAAAGACTATATTATTTGGTACATATGTTACGGTTTACCCCATTTCATCCTCTGAACAAAGGGTTCTCTGCCTTCAACTTTTCCAGGCTTTTAAAACCTCTCTTTATAGTCTGTGCAGTCAGCTTAATGAGGACCATTTGAGGAACATAAGTGAAATGATGTCATTTGGTCTCTTTCTCGTTCTCTCTCACTTTCCCTCTAACTACAGAATATGATCCACCCTGAGCAGGACAAAAGTTATGCACACAGTCGCCTTAGAATTGTTAACCTGAAAGTTCTGACTTGCTTCAAAGTACCAAGTACTTACACATTTTTGTCAACTAATTCTGGCCCCTTCTACTATCTAAAACTATCCTTCGGAATTCACCCAGATTTTATTGAGTATTGTGCCAGGTATTATGCTATACATTTTCATATCATACAATCTCATTTTACCCTTACAATAAGTTGCAATACTAGCTTACACAGCTGTGGAAGAAAAGCATTATACTTTCCTCATTATATTACACCCAGCGGAGTGCTGGGGCCTGTGCAGACTGGCTTGCAAGTGTTGACTGTTAAATATTCAGGAATTTTGTGAGTGCTTATTCAACACACTCATTGTTACAAATTGAATTGTATCCCTCAGAAAGATATGCTGAAGTTCTAATTCCTGTTATCTGTGAATATGATCTTGTTTGGAAACAAGGTCTTTGAAAGGTTATCAATTAACTTAACATGAGGTCATAACTGGAGAAGAGTGGGTCCTAACCCAATATGAACGGTGTCCTTGTAAAAGAAAAGGCATGGAGACCCAGACAGAGGAAGGACGGCCATGTGAAGATGCATCTACACACCAAGGAACACCTGGAGCCTCCGAAAGCTGAGTGAGACGAGAAAGGATTTTCCCCTAGGGGCTTCGGAGGAAGTATGGCCCAGTCAACACTATTAATTTGTACATCCAGCCTCCAGAACTGTAAGACAATACATTTTTGTTCTTATAAGCCACCCAGTCCATTTTATTTTGTCACACCCTCCCTAGGAAATGAATACAGCTATTATTGAAGATTAAATTATATAAACATACAGTTAAATAAATTATATAAAAAGCTAAGGTAATAAATGGAACCTTGGTGGTGCAGTGGTTAAGAGATCAGCTGTTAACCAAAAGGTCAGCAGTTGGTATCTACCGGCTGCTCCTTGGAAACCCTATGGGGAAGTTCTACACTGTCCTATGGAATCACTATGAGTCAATGGACTCAGTGGCAAGGGGTTTGTTTTTTTGTTTGTTTTTAAGTAATAAATACTCAAAACCCATCACTTTCTATTTATTTTATTACATTTTACCAGGATCTTTTTTTTATCCTCTTAAGGTTATTTACACCTATTGTATCTATATGGTGGAAATTAGTTAATGATGTACTACCGAGCTTTTCTTCCCAGTTCCACTTTCAGTGATTTTACATTGTTGTTAGGTGCTGTCGAGTTGCTTCTGACTGACAGCAACCCTCTATGTACAATGAAAGAAACACTGCCTGCTCCTGAGCTATCCTTGTAATCCTTGCTATGCTTGAGTCCATTGTTTCAGCCACTGTGTCAATCCATCCCGTTGAGGGTTTTCCTCTCTTTCGCTGACCCTCTACTTTGCCAAGCATGATGTTTTTCTCCACGGACTGGTTCCTCCTGATAACATGTCCAAAGTACATGAGATGAAGTCTCAACATCCTTGCTTCCAAGGAGCATTCTGACTGTACTTCTTCCAAGACAGATTTGTTCATTCTTCTGGCAGTCCGTGACATATTCAATGTTCTTCGTCAACACTGTAACTCAAGGGTGTCAATTCTTCTTCAGTCTTCCTTATTCATTGTCTAGCTTTCACATGCATATGAGGAGATTTAAAATACCACCGCTTGGGTCAGGTGCACCTTAGTCTTCAAAGTGACATCTTTCTTTTTTTAACACTTTAAAGAGGTCTTTTGCAGCAGATTTGCCCAATGCAAAGAGTTGTTTGATTTCTTGACTGCTGTTCACATGGGCATTGATTGTGGATCCAAGTAAAATCTTTTCTCCGTTTATCATGATATTGCTTATTGGTCCAGTTGTGAGAATTTTTGTTTTCTTTATGTTGAGGTGTAATCCATACTGAAGGCTGCAGTCTTTGGTCTTCATCAGTAAGTGCATCAAGACCTCTTCACTTTCAGCAAGCAAGTCTCTGTCATATGTATATTGAAGGTTGTTAATGAGTCTTCCTCCAGTTCTGATGCCATGTTCTTCTTCGTATAGTCCAACTCCTTGAATTATTTGCTTATCATACAGATTGAATAGGCATGGTGAAATGATACGACCCCGATGCACACCTTTCCTGACTTTAAACCACGGGTATCCTGTTCTGTTGGAACAACTGCCTCTTGGTGTATGTACAGGTTCCTCATGAGAACAATTAAGTATTCTGAAATTCCCATTTTTCACAATGTTATCCACAATTTGTTATGATCCATGCAGTCAAATACCTTTGCATAGTCAATAAAACACAGACAAACATCTTTTGATATTGTCTGCTTTCAGCCAAGATCCATCCTCCATCAGCAGTGATATCCCTAGTTCCACATCCTCTTCTGAATCAGCTTGAACTTTGGGAAGATGTTCCATTTCATACTCATTGCCGTCAAGTTGATTCCAACTCACAACGACCCTATACGACAGAGTAGAACTGCCCCACAGGGTTTCCAAGGAGCAGCTGATGGATTCAAACTGCTGGCATTTTGGTTGGCATCTGAATGCTTACCTGCTGTGCTACTTGATGTTACGTTTGTGGCTGAAAATCAGCACCGGTGGGAGAATTTACACTACAGAAATCAATAAACCCTACAAATCAGGGTTTTTACCCCTCAAAGAGTTGGTCACCCAGCCCTCCAGTGACTACCCTTTTCCACAGCTCCTAGGTTGTACTACAAATGATGCCACATTGACTATAAGTTTTGTGGGTAACTGTGAACCAAAAAAACATTACCTAAATGACAAAAAGTCTTTCTGTGTGCCAAACACTGATAGAAAAAAAAAAACAAAAAACTTTAAGTTAAATATTTCCTTTCATTATTGTCAAATCTACTCAACTTGGGAACCTAAGCTCTGTGAACCATACAGATACACATCTGTCTGAGCACAGTGGGTGGTGCCTTAAAGACAATGTCTGCATGAGAAAATGAAGGACCTCTCCCTACCGTATCTCATCCTGAGGAGAGAAAAACCTGATGCACACAAGTGTGGTCCAAGGGCAATGGTGTGAGAAGGAAGAGGTTTTGTGAGCACAGTGGAGTATATATTATTCTCTAGCTCTCTTTCTCTCACCTCAGATTTGTGTCAGTGCCCTGCATAATGAGGCCTTTAAAAGAAAACAGTAGCAGAAACAAACGTGAATTCAATTAAGATCACTATATGATATTGACAGCAGGAAGCAGCCTAGCTTTGTGGTCCGTGGAATATTGTGGCATGGCTTAGGGTAGGGAATTTCTCTTCACCTCACAGGAGGCTGATCTGAGACTTAAGAAGCCCAACACAAGATGCAGAGCAGAAGTTACCACAGCCTGACTAGTCTGACTAGCCTATATCTGTAGCTGATTAGAAGTCCCAGAGGTCATACTGCATCATGAAGGATCAGACGGAGTGGAAAGGTTTTAACATCATCATAAAAGGCAGATAAGAGAAGACAAAAATGAAAAAAAAAAAATGGTACTCTGGACAACAGTATCCTAAAGCACAGGCTGGAGAAAATGGAGGACTCCACCTAGTGGCCAGGAGGACTATTTAAGATGAGCACATGTTACAAGGTCTAGAGATTTCCTGATTTTTTAATTGGGAGAGATTTAAAGGGCTTGAGCTGAACTAGGAAATACTGCCCTTTTGCTGTTATTCAGATCTAATACATTCCCAGGTTGGATTGGCTGGACTAGGACAAAAGTGTTTCCTCATCAATGGTTCCAAGAACTCACCTATGAATGAGCATCTAGGATGGAAAGGCAATAAAGCCAGAAATAATACCATAAACTCTAAATGGTTATTTTCTCTTGTTCATTGAAGACTGTGGATAGAAGTAATGCCTAGTAAGCACTGAGCTGTAGTTTTCCAATGAGAAGAATATGATACATTCTTGACACTTTCATCATAAAATTTCTCTCTCGATGAACTAGTAAAACCAGATGTTGCAAATGAAAGACCTTCTGGCTTTGAGGAACTGTTATCAATAGAGTTGGATTTTAGTCTCAGCTCTACTACTCTCTCAATGAGTGACATTTTACCAGTCTCCAAACCTCTCTGTCCCCCAGCCTCTATCTGCAATGAGGAGATTCTAACATTCTAGAATTCTATGTGTGCCAACCCAAAATAAAACGATGCCCACAAAGAAATGTGTTTCCGATTACTCAGGTGGCCAAACAGTCAATCATCAGACAATCTTCTTTGGGATAATTTTCATAGCAATCTTGGAAACATATTTGGCCTCAAGGACATGGCTAAGGACTCTTTTATGATTTAATGTACCAGGACTCCTTGGCACACTAAATGGAAGAATACTGCTACAAAAACCTCCCCAATAATTCTTCAAGGTATTTCCACAAAGACATTCTCCGTCTTTCAGAATCCACAATCATAATTCGTATGTGTGCATGTGCACATGTGCGTGTGTATTGGGTGTGTAATCGAAGCTCAGGTGTGAATTCTCAAACTGCACTAGGCCCACTTCATGATTTCAAGTTAAGTCAAGAATAGATGGAGCATAATTCACATCTTTTCAAGGTGCTGTGTCCCTAAGCCTACTTAACAATAAATAAATAGTTCCTTGGCAAGCTTGTTTTTTTCTTATTTTTAACATAAAGGCGAGAACATAACATGGAAGTGATTTTCAGATTAGTTAACATGCAACTGCTGAACCAGGATAAAAAAAGCTCTAGGGAGGGTATTGCCAGCGACGATGACATTTTACACACATTACTGGAAAGTAGAAGAAATAAGTCTGTTGCTTTTCAAACAAAGAAAAGAAATTTGAAACAAAAGCAAAAATTCAATGTAAGTAGCTGGATGGTTCTCACTCTCTAACCAGGATATTGAGTATGGCTGTGAGTTGAGTAGCAGCTAGTATCACCAGGAGGAATACTACTATTTGTGTATAAAGACTCTTCACTGATAACTAAATGGAAAGAGAGACTGTAAAAAGCATCTTTATCCTGAGAAAGGGAGTCCCTGGGTATGCAAACAGTTAACAGCTGCTAACTGAAGGGTTGGTGGTTGAGTCTACCCAGAAGCACATCAGAAGAAAGGCCTGGCAACCTACTGAGAGAAAATCAGCCATTGAAAAGCCTATGGAGCAGAGTTCTACTCTGATACACATGGGTTTGCCATGAGAGGAAGTTGACTTGATGGCAAATGCTCCTTATCCTGAGGAAAGCAACAGTTTTTAGGTTATATTTTGATTAAATTTTGGCTATATTCCTAACTCAGCTATTGTCATGGATTGAATTGAGTCTTCCAAAAATATGGGAGACACAATTCAATCCATGACAATAGCTGAGTGAGGCCACGATTCCCAGTATTGTGTGGTTGTCCTCCATTTTGTGATTCTAATTTTATGTTAAAGAGGATGAGGGTGGGATTGTAACACCCTTACTAAGGTCGAATCCCTAATCCAATGTAAAGGGAGTTTCTCTGTAGTGTGGCCTGCACCACCTTTTATCTTACAAGAGATAAAAGGAAAGGGAAGCAAGCAAAGAGTAGGGGACCTCATACCACCAAGAAAGCAGTGCCAGGAGCAGAGTATTTTCTTTGGACCTGGAGTCCTGGTGCAGAGAAGCTCCTGGTCCAAGGTAAGACAGAGAGAGAAAGGCTTCCCCTGGAGCTGAAGCCCTAAATTTGGACTTTTAGCCTACTTTATTGTGAAGAAATAAATTTCTCTTTGTTAAAACTATCTACTTGTGGTATGTCTGTTATAGCAGCACTAGATGACTAAGACAGCTATACTAAAAGAAATGTTGTTCTTTGGCATAGTCTTGCCTAATGCTCTGCTGCCTGTGGCCTTTCTATTTGGCACAAGTTGTATTCACATTCTCCAGTCATGTGCATGTGCTGACTGGAAATCAAGTTGCATGGCCCTGGGTGGAAACCCGAGATGTGAGGGGAGAATGGTAAATGGGACCCAGAGTCCTGATTGTGGATCATTAGTATTCATGAGGAGCCCTGGTGGCACAGTTGTTAAGAGCTATGGCTATTAACCAAAAGGTCAGCAGTTTGAATCTACCAGCTGCTCCTTGGAAACCCTATGGGGCAGTTCTACTCTGTCTTATAGGGTCGCTATCAGTTGGAATTGACTTGACGACAACGGGTAAAGTATTCAATGTTGAGTAACAGACAGAATAAACACTGGTCTAGGAGTCCAGAAACCTAAATTCTAGACATGTATCTGCTACTATTGGACTCTGTCTCCTTCAGCAAATCATCTAACCACTCAGAGTTGGATTAGATAATAGTCATGATCTTTTCTAACATTCTAGGATTCTTACAAGGAATATCTTCTGTACACAAAACTTTTTAAGCCTCTCAGTGAATGAATGGAAATATGTGGGACCTTTGGAATATGTTTGTCCTGAAGGCATCTGAAATTAGAATAGTTAACCTAGACTTCCATTCTATTGGGAGTCTTAGAATTGCTAAAATAAGTGACTATGGGCAATGAATTCAGGCAACATTTTGTTGAAGAGAAAGAAGAAATAGTGCTCTATCCACCTCTAGGGGGAAAACTGCAGTCTTGTATTCCCCTAGCTTCAGTCTTGATTTGAAAAAAATGCACAGAATGCAGAACACATTGTCAATAGGTTACGGAGAGAGGAGAAAATAGATGTGAGGACCAGGCATTTATTTTGCGTCAACTTGCAATGTGCTACAAATAATTTAGACCTGTGCTGTCTAACATGGTGGCCACTAACCACATGTGGCTTTTTAGCACTTGAAATACGTTGCTGTTGTCAGGTGCTGTTGAGTTGGTTCCGACTCATAGCTACCCCATGTACCACAAAATGAAACACTGCTCCATCCTTACAATCATTGCTATGTTTGAGCCCACTGTAGCCACTGTGTCCATCATCTCAATGAGGATCTTCCTGTTTTTCACCGACCCTCTACTTTACCAAGCATGATATTCTTCTCCAGGGGCTGGTCCCTCTGGATAATATGTCCAAAATATCTGAGACGAAGTCTCGCCATCCTCACTTCTAAGGAGCATCCTGGCCACATTTCTACCGAGACAGATTTGTTCATTCTCCTCACCGGAAAAAAAAAAAAAAAAAACAGAAACCAAACCCCCTGCCATTGAGTCAGTTCTGACTCATAGCAGCAGTCTATGCTATATTCAATATCCTTCGTGAACACCATGATTCAAAAGTAGCAATCTAGCTAGTATGAATTATGATGAGCTGTTAGTATAAAGTACATACTGTTTTATTAAAACTTAGTATGAAAAAGAAAAAAACATGTAAAATATTTCATTAATAATTTTTATATTGCTTATACATCAAAATTATTATATTCTGGGTATACGAGATTAAATACTAATTTTACTTGTTTCCTTGTACTCTTTTTATTTTGTGGCTATTGGAAAATTTAAAATCACACATGTGGCTCACATTGCATTTCTGGTTTAGATGTGCTGACTTACATATTTTGCTGACTGTACTAGACTTTTAAGAATTACTATTCCTCATTGCAAAACCCAGAACCCAAGATTAAGCTTGTAGGGTAAGACTGGAAATGGAAGGAATGGGGAGGCAAATTGGAAGGGAAGAAATTTAGCATCATGCCTGAAGATGTATATATCCATGCCAAAATGTGTTTGCATTTCTTTGTTTCTCTGACTGCATTATTAAATCAAGCAAAAATCAAGTTGTTTTTGTTTTTTATTTTGTCATCTAGTTTCTTCTCTCCCTTATTAGATGTCAAACAGCAAACTGGAGTCTCTGTTAAAATTAAACCAAAGAATTTAATTGAAGGTATAAATGGTCCAGAACCGGCAACATCTAGTGAGCATTCACCAAAATGCTCCCATGAGAGGAATTTTTCACAGGGTTTAAGTAAGTACAGAAAATTCAGGAACTTACAAGGGAAAATTCTCATTGGTTGACATTTACAAAATCATGCTTTAATAGTCACAAGACAATTATGAGATCCCTTAAGCATTGTGTTGTTAATCACAAAGTTTTCATCAATCATCTTATTTTGGGGCCAGCCTGAGTAAGTGCTCTTCCTGAGAGCAAGCTGTAAGAGAAAGAGATGGGAAGGGAGGGGAGCCTGTAGGCTTCCTGAAACATTCTGGCTAAGTTTTGAGAGTTAGCTCGGGATGAGCAAGAAACACAAAATGGAGTCCAACTTACATCCTGGGCAAAAGCCTCTGCTTATGCCAAGCACCTAGATTTTTGGGGCTTCTACATATTAGGCTTACTTTTTTATTAACTAAAAAAACCTCAGTTTATAAAAATTAATCCATTTTTATCTCTTCTTCCTCTGCACGTCCAGAACAGAGAAACTAGCAAAACATGGAAGATCTGCAGACACCACCAACACAAAGGGATCTCCAGTAACTGACATGCTCCAGTGATTCTAGCAGAGGCTGCGGATATCTAACAATTTCCATTCCCCCGTCTTTCAACAATATCCCAATTTTGACCAAGTATCCTTTTTTTTTTTATCCAATTGATTGGATTACTTAATTTTTATTATTGATTTGTCTATCTATATACATATTTGTTTTAATATATCTATCCACAGAAGAGAAAACTTGAACAACCAATAAGCATATGATAAGATGTTTAATGCCAGAATATCAGGAACACTTAAATACAACCAAAAATGAGATGCAATTCAAATTCATCAAATAAAAATTATGTAAAATTCTGATAGTAGTGTTAAGGTTAAAATTTACCTGAACCCTGTGATATTAGAAAACAGTGATGGTTGAAGAAATCCTTTCACTCTTTGTGTTCAGGAAAACGGCTTACTACAAATAACCACCCTTCCCATAAGACTCACCAGTGCTCCCTCACCCCATTAACTGTGACAAGGCCAGACACAAGCCCCCCAAATTCCCATTCCTTGCCTCATGAATGAGTAACTAAATTGCTTGTCCCACTGATCAATGAGAAACAAAGTACTTGTTAACCAAATTTCTCTCCTTCCCCTAAGTCCCTGAACTTTGGCACCCTCAGCCTAGCCAATATACTATCACTCTATAAGAGCCACTGCAGGAGTCCCTGGGTGGTGCAAATTGTTAAATGCTACTAACTAAAAGGTTGATGGTTGGAACTCACCCAGATGCACCACAGAAGAAAAGCCTGGAGCTCTGCTTCCCACAGCAACTGGTTTTGTTTTGGTCCTAGAAAACAGCCTGACCTTAGCATAAAACATTCTGATCTACCGCCTGATGTTTTTACCCTTTCATTTGACTTCCACCACACCTGGGTTTTTTCTAGCCTTGTTTACCCTCAGTCAATATAAAAGAAAAAGCTTCTATTTTTTTTTTTCCTCAGTATCTTTTATTCCTTTTTTTTCTTTTTATATTTTTACTGTGCTTTAAGTGAAAGTTTACAAATCAAGTCAGTCTCTCATACAAAACCTTACATACGCATTGCTATATACTCCTAGTTGCTCTCCCCCTAGTGAGACAGCACATTCCTTCTCTCCACCCTGTGTTCCCGTGTCCATTCAGCCAGCTTCTGTCCCCCTCGCCCTTTACATCTCTCCTCCAGACAAGGAGATGCACACATAGTCTCATGTGTCTACTTGATCCAAGGACCCCACTTCTCACCACCATCATTTTCTGTCTTATAGTTCAGTCCAATCCCTGTCTGAAGAGTTGGCTTCAGGAATGGTTCCTATCTTGGGCTAACAGAAGGTCTGGGGACCATGACCTCTGGGGGCCCTCTAGTCTCAGTCAGACCATTAAGTCTGGTCTTTTTATGAGAATTTGGGGTCTGCATCCCACCAGTCTCCTGCTCCTTCAGGGATAAAAGAAAAAGCTTCTTGCCTAACTCTTTGAGAGGCTTGCTGATACTATGGTTGGAATGTTCTCCCTATTGTAGTAGCCCTCATCCCCCACTACTACAATAATCCCTTTTCCTTCCCCCCTTATCTTTCTGAATAAAGCTACTCCCTATCAAAGTCTGGATTTGTCTGTTATTTGACAGCAGTAAGTGTAGGTGAGGCTGTGGACCCATGAGTATGCTCATAAACTGCTACTAGGGGAGTCACACATTGGCTCAACTTAGCAGGATCATTCAGCATTACCTAGAATAGTTGATAATATGAATACTCTTCACAGATGAGTAATTCCTAGCAATTTCTCTTCTGAATATATATGCTAGAAATATTGGAGAAGATGCTTATAACAGGAATGTTTGCAGTAGTCTAATAAACATAAGAATGTGGTATGTTACACAATGCAATATTGTATAGCAATAAAAATGAATGAACTTAAATCTCAAGTATTAATATTTTTAAATCTCTGCAATGGTGATTGAAGACAACAGTTGCAGCACGACACTTAGGTGTGATAACATTTATGTAAAGCCTGAAATTATGCAAAACAACAAATTATTTACAGGTATATGTCATGTATACTTATAATGTGTATATATATATATATATATAAAACCAAATTTAGAATAACTATTACCTCTTTTTTTTTTTTATTACCTCTAGGAAGCCCTAGTAGCACAGTGGTTAAGACCAACAGCTGCTAACCAAAAGGTCAGCAGTTCAAATCTACTAGCTGCTCCTTGGAAACCCTATGGGGCAGTTCTACTCTGTCCTATAGGGTCACTATGAATCACAATTGACTCGACAGCAACGGGTTTGGTTTTTTTTGGTATTACCTCTGGGGAGAGGGGGATCAGGGAAGGGTACATGGAATCTTAAATTTTTTGTAACATTTTATTTCTTTTAAAAGATGGGGGGGAGTGAGTGATGAGGGGCAAAAAGACCCACTAATTGCTCAATCGCATAAGCATTCATTCATTTATTTATTTAGCAAATAAATCGCTTTTGAGCACCTACTCTGTGCTAAATACTAGGACTATAAAGAATGATAAAAACATTAGTGAGAGAGTCAGAGGGAGCACTAGAGCCCAGGAACTTGGTTTGGCCTGGGGCAATGGGTGTGGTGGACTAGCCCAGAGAAGCCTTCTTAGAGAAGCAGTCTCTCTACTGGTGCTTTAAGAAAGGTTGGTGGTTCGAGGGCGCCCAGAGGCAGCAGTTCTAGTTTGTCACGTATGGGGTCACCATGAGTCAGAATCAACTCAATGGCAACTGGATTTGCGGAAGCCAAGGGAATAGAAGTAAACCTGGACACTTAGGGAAGAGGGCAAGAGAGTAGAAATCCCAGCATGAGCAAAGGCCCAGAGCTGGAAACAGTACAATTTCTGGGGAGAAGCTGTGGCCAATTTTTTTTGGTGTTGCTGGGACCAGAAATGTGAGCTAGAGATTAGGCCTGAATTGGTAGCAAGGGGGTGGTTGGTGAGAGATGAGGCTGGGGGTCAGTGAGGTGCAGATCACACAGGGACTGTAGGCCACGTAAGTATTTTTTTTCTTCCTCCAATAGGCAATAGGAGGTCAGTCATTGCATGATTGGGCTTACATTTCCTGTGACAGGATAGAGATTGGGCTAGAAAGGGGGAAGAATCAAAGGTAGTCAAAACTCACTGCCATCAGAATGTAGCCAAGTGGCCATAAAAAGGAATGAAGTTCTGATACATGCTAAGACATGGATGAGCCTTGAAAACATAATGCTAAGTGAAATAAGCCAGACACAAAAGGGCAAATATATGATCCCACCTAGATGGAATATCTAGAATAGGCAAACGCGAATAGACAGAAAGTAAGTTAATGTTTACCAGGGGCTATGGTAAGTAAGTAGAGAATGGGAATTACTGGTTAATGGGTGCAGAGTTCTATTTGGGGTGATGAAAAGGTTTTGGAAACAAATAGTAGTGATGGTTGCACACCATTGTGACTGTGATTATGTCACTGGATTTTACACTTTAAAAAGGTTAAAATAGCAATTTTTCAGCTGTATATATTTTACTACAATTAAAAAGAAAAGCTTGTCAACTGAGGTCAGAAGTAGTTCAGCACTGACTCTTGTGCACTACTGGTAGGAATGCAAAATAGTGCAACCATTTTAGAAAATGATATGGCGCTTCCTTAAAAAGCTAGAAACAGAAATACCATACAATCTAGCAATCCACTCCTAGGAATATATCCTAGAGAAATAAGTGGTCACATGAATAGACATATGCACACCCATGTTCACTGCAGTATTATTCACAATAACAAAGAGATGGCAACAGCCTAAGTGCCCATTAACAGATGAATGGATAAACTATGGTACATACACACAATGGAATACTATGCAGTGATAAAGAATAATGTTGAATATTTGAAATATCTCACAACATGAATGAATCTGGAGGGCATTATGCTAAGTGAAAGAAGTCAATTACAAAAGGACAAATACTGTATGAGAGCACTATTGTAAAAACTAATGAAAAGGTTTACACGCAGAAAGAAACAGTCTTTGATAGTTACTAAGGGTAACTTCTTTTTGATGATGAAGTTACCCCTAGTCTATCAGGAACTGATGGTACTGAAGGAAGAAGTCCAAGCTGCTCTGAAGGCATTGGTGAAAAACAAGGCTCCAGGAATTGATGGAATATCACTAGAGATGTTTCAACAAACAGATGCGGCACTGGACGTGCTCACTTGTCTATGCCAAGAAATATGGAAGACAGCTTCCTGGCCAACTGACTGGAAGAGATCCATATTTATGCCTATTCCCAAGAAAGGTGACCCAATTGAATGTGGAAATTATAGAACAATATCATTAATATCACACGCAAGCAAAATTTTGCTGAAGATCATTCAAAAACGGCTGCAGCAGTATATCAACAGGGAACTGCCAGAAATTCAGGCTGGTTTCAGAAGAGGATGTGGAACCAGGGATATCATTGCTGATGTCAGATGGGTCCTGGCTAAAAGCAGAGAATCCCAGAAGGATGTTTATCTGTGTTTTATTGACTATGCAAAAGTATTCGACTGTGTGGATCATAACAAATTATGGATAACCTTGCGAAGAATGGGAATTCCAGAACACTTAACTGTGCTCACGAGGAACATTTACATAGATCAAGAGGCAGTTGTTCAGACAGAATGAGGGGATACTGATTGGTTTAAAGTCAGGAAAGGTGTGCATGAGGGTTGTATTCTTTCACCATACCTATTCAATCTGTATGCTGAGCAAATAATACAAGAAGCTGGACTGTATGAAGAAGAACAGGGCATCAGGATTGGAGGAAGACTCATTAACAACCTGCATTATGCAGATGACACAAGCCTGCTTATTGATAGTGAAGAGGAGTTGAAGCATCTACTAATGAAGATCAAAGACCACAGCTTTCAGTATGGATTGCACCTCAACATAAAGAAAACAAAAGTCCTCACAACTGGACCAATGAGCAACATGATGATAAACGGAGAAAAGATTGAAGTTGTGAAGGATTTCATTTTACTTGGATCCACAATCAACAGCCATGGAAGCAGCAGTCAAGAAATCAAAAGATGCATTGCATTGGGTAAATCTGCTGCAAAGGACCTCTTTAAAGTGTTGAAGAACAAAGGTGTCACCTTGAAGACTAAGGTGCGCCTGACCCAAGCCATAGTGTTTTCAATTGCATCATAGGCATGTGAAAGCTGGACAATGAATAAGGAAGACCGAAGAAGAATTGATGCCTTTGAATTGCGGTGTTGGCGAAGAATATTGAGTATACCATGGACTGCCAAAAGAACAAACAAATCTTTCTTGGCAGAAGTACAACCAGAATGCTCCTTAGAAGCAATGATGGTGAGATTGCATCTTACATAATTTGGACATGTTGTCAGGAGGGATGAGTCCCTGGAGAAGGACATCATGCTTGGCAAAGTACAGGGTCAGCAGAAAAGAGGAAGGCCCTCAATGAGGTGGATTGACACAGTGGCTGCAGCAACCTCAAGCATAACAACGGTTGTAAGGATGGCTCAGGACCAGGCAGTGTTTCGTTCTGTTGTGCATAGGGTCGCTATGAGTTGAAACTAACTCGACAGCATCTAACAACAACAACAACAGGGGTAACTTCAGTGAAGGGTAAGACAGTACACAATACTGGGGAAGTCAGCACAACTTGACCAAGGCAAAGTCACAGAAGTTTGTTTCACAGCACATCTAAACTCCCTGAGGCACCAATACTGGGCTGAGGTCTAGGGACCATGGTCTCAGAAGACTTGTAGCTCTATTAACATAGCATAGTTTATAAAGAAAATGTTCTACATCCTACTTTGGTGAGCAGTGTCTGGGGCCTTAAAAGCTTGTGAGCGTCCCAGACCACCTGGAGCAAGGGAGAATGAAGAAAACAAAAGACACAAGGGATAGATTAGTCCAAAGGACTAATGGACCACAACTACCACAGCCTCTACTAGACTGAGTCCAATATAACTAGATGGTCCCAGGCTACCACCACTGATAGCTCTGACAGAGAGGGTCCCAGACACAGCAGGAGAAAAATATAGAACAAAATTCTAACTCACAAAAAAAGACCAGACTTACTGGTCTGACAGAGACTGGAGAAACCCTGAGAGCATGGCCCCCAAACTAGCAACATAATAAAGTTACTCCTGAGGTTCACCCTTCAGCCAAAGATTAGTCAGGCCCATAAAACAAACAATAATTTTTTTAATACTCATACCTGAATCACGTATATGAGACTAAATAGGCACACCAGCCCAGGAGCAAGCACAAGAAGGCAGGAGGGGACAGGAAAGCTGGACGAATGGAAATGGGAAACCCAAGGTAGAGAAGGGAAGAGTGTTGACACGTTGCAGGGTTGGAAACCAACATCACAAAGCAATTATGTGTATTAATTGTTTAATGAAAAGCTAATTTACTCTTTAAGCCTTCAACTAAAGCACAATTTAAAAAAAAATGTAGTTCAGCATTCAATGAAATCTGAACTAGAACAGTGGCAGTAAAGGGCATGGGCTCAAGAAATATTTTAGATGAATCAATAGAATTTGGAGATGAATGGATGTTGGAAAATGGTGAGAAAGTGGGAGGAGTCAAGGATGACTTCCAATTTTTTCACAATAAATTTTTCTAGAGAAGGAAACCAAATAAAATTATGTATTTTACCAGCTTAGCCTCAGAACCAAGTGTCACCATCTCTTTCCCATCATGCCCCTCTCTCCTCCTTAGAGAAAGATTCACGCTTTACAAAGGGTCATCAAAATCTCTGCAACCTGTTACTTGTGCTTCAATTCTTTTTTTAAATGAGGGTGTGTGTAAAACCATATATGCATGATAAGGCTTTCGTTGCCACAAACTAGTGTTTGGCTTTATGGAATGTTCTTAATATATCTGATACAGTGAAAAGGGAAATGGAGGAAGTGAAGACCATTAGAACAAAAGGCATAGAGGTTTAATGGAGAGGATTGTTCAAAAGTGTCCTTAGCAAACTCTACCTGATAGTTTGCTCCCAAGTCTCCTTAAGAGAACTAAAGAGTGACAAAAAAAACCTCAGAAGGGGCATAATAAAATTCACACAGATAGTAAGATAACTGATAAACAAGATACATGCATTACCAATATATATGCTTTTTTTAATTTTTTACAAAAGAAAGGGGGAGGGAAAATACCAAGGTTGAAAATATTTAAGTGCAATATCCAAATCAAACTTGAACACTTGGTGACTTACTCTCCTTTGGAGATTTTTTAGCTTATTTATCTAAGATTTGACTGTAAGTTTTACTCAGTCTTTCAGAGTTGTGACTTGTTAAAGATTTTACCTTTAGAATCTGTGCTCTGTAAAACCCTCCAAACCACTTTCTACCAGAGACATAATATCATACAGAGCAGCCTTGTGTTGATTTTTTTCCAACCATCATACGCTTTGAGCCAAGAACCACACACTAGGAAAAGGGTAACTCCCCAATGCATCACCAGGCTATTATTTTTAGTATTCCACATAATATGAAAGAGAAAAATGTCTTCATTGTGATTGAATAAATATATGAGTAAAATATGAAGCTTTCTGAATAGACAAACATCAAGTAAATTCTGACAGGGCTAGGAGGAACCTAAATGAAGTCTTTAAAGCAAGCCCACCTACTCTCATTTGCCTTTCACTTCCCTTTCTCATTCCCCATGGTAATAGCAATAACAATTGCCTCTTCTGGCTTGAGGCTTCAAATATGGCCTATTTTGTTAGTAATGGGGAGACCTGTGAGAACGTGGACCCACCTGTTGGAGAGTGAGCCCTCTTTAAAATGTGAAGGTTTGATAAGCAAGATGGCAAGGGAGATCAAAATTAACTAATGGATCTCCAAGAAACAAAAGAGCAAGGGGCTGCTTAAGTATTGAGCATTCACAACTCCCTCCCTGTAACCTCTCAGCTTGTACGTATGGAAAAAAACAAAACAAAACAAAAACTGGTACCAAAACATCCATGGTATCTGCCCAGTGTTTAAGCCACCCAAGACATCTTTCACTACCCAGCCCATTTCATCACCTAATAAAAACAGCCACTCTGAAATTATATGTTTGATTTGCCACCTCTCAGTCTAACTACCCTCCTGTTTCCAGATAATCCACTCAAAGGAACAGAGAAAATGATGAAACACTTGGGGAACAGAAGTTTTCTGTCCTGTCTCTTGGTATGCTATTCTTGGTGGGTCCCATTGTTCCAGCATTTCAGGATCTCTGTGTGTTTCTTAACCCATTACAATGAAGCTGGGTCTCATCACCGCACCTGTGCAAACACCGACATATGGGGTTGATTCTTTAGGCTTCTGATTAGGAGAGAGCACGGAAGACTGGAGAGGTTTACCAACCAAGGAGAGCAGTTTATTCACTGGAGACCTGGTGGAGTGCTAGACTGGTACTCTGTCACTCTGGGCTCCTTCAAGTGGCATTTGTGGGGGTGCTCAGGCATAGGCTGCTAGACACAGGGTCAGAAATCTCTGCAAGTAGAAACTGAAAACTGAGGCTGGCCTCAAACAAAAAACACAAGAAACGAGGACTTATTGGGCCCTCCCAACCCCATCATCACAACTGCTACCTTATCTGTGAGACAGCTCTTTGGCCTTATTTTTTTTAAGTTAGCTATAAGTGTGAGAAGTTTTTCAGCTTGAACTTGCATATGAGCAATTGATGGTCTGTTCCACAGTCGACCTCTGGCCTTGTCCTGACTGATGATATTGAGCTTTTCCATCATCTCTTTCCACAGATGTGGTCAATTTGATTTCTGTGTGTTCCATCTGGCGAGATCCATGTGTATCCTAAAAACCCCAGTGCCCTCGAGTCGATTCTGACTCATAGTGACCCTAGAGGAGGAATAGAACTGCCCCATAGAGTTTCCAAGGAGTGCCTGGCAGATTGGAACTGCCAACCCTTTGGTTAGCAGCCGTAGCACTTAACCATTACGCCACCAGGGTTTCCATGTGTATAGTCACTGTTTATGTTGGTGAAAAAAGGTATTTGCAATGAAGAAGCCATTGGTCTTGCAAAATTCTATCATTCGATCTCCGGCATTATTTCTATCACCAAAGCCGTATTTTCCAACTACTGATCCTTCTTCTTCTTTGTTTCCAACTTTCACATTCCAATCGCCAGTAATTATCAATGCATCTTGATTGCATGTTCGATCAATTTCAGACTGCAGCAGCCGATAAAAATCTTCTATGTCTTCATCTTTGGCCCTAGTGGTTCGTGCGTAAATTTGAATAATAGTCGTATTAACTGGTCTTCCTTGTAGCCGTATGGATATTATCCTATCACTGACACTGTGTTTTATTGACTAATTAACTATGCAAAGGCATTCAACCATGTGGATCATAACAAATTATGGATAATATTGCGAAGAACGGGAATTCCAGAACACTTCATTGTGCTCATGAGGAACCTTTACATAGATCGAGAGGCAGTTGTTCAGACAGAACAAGGGGATACTGATTGGTTTAAAGTTAGGAAAGTTGTGCGTTAGGGTAGTATTCTTTCACCATACCTATTCAATCTGTATGCTGAGCAAATAATACAAGAAGCTGGACTGTATGAAGAAGAACAGGGCATCAGGATTGGAGGAAGACTCATTAACAACCTGCGTTACGCAGATGACACAAACCTGCTTGTTGATAGTGAAGAGGACTTGAAGCACTTACTAATGAAGATCAAAGACCACAGCCTTCAGTATGGATTGCACCTCAACATAAAGAAAACAAAAGTCCTCACAACTGGACCAATGAGCAACATGATGATAAACAGAGAAAAGTCTGAAGTTGTCAAGGAATTCATTTTACTTGGATCCACAATCAACAGCCATGGAAGCAGCAGTCAAGAAATCAAAAGATGCATTGCATTGGGTAAATCTGCTGCAAAGGACCTCTTTAAAGTGTTGAAGAACAAAGGTGTCACCTTGAAGACTAAGGTGCGCCTGACCCAAGCCATAGTATTTTCAATTGCATCATATGCATGTGAAAGCTGGACAATGAATAAGGAAGACCGAAGAAGAACTGATGCCTTTGAATTGTGGAGTTAGCGAAGAATATTGAGTATACCATGGACTGCCAAAAGAACGAACAAATCTTTCTTGGCAGAAGTACAACCAGAATGCTCCTTAGAAGCAATGATGGTGAGATTGCATCTTACATAATTTGGACATGTTGTCAGGAGGGATGAGTCCCTGGAGAAGGACATCATGCTTGGCAGAGTACAGGGTCAGCGGAAAAGAGGAAGACCCTTACAGAGGTGGATAGACACAGTGGCTGCAATAATGAGCTCAAGCATAACAATTGTAAGGATGGTTCAGGACCGGGCAGTGTTTCATTCTGTTGTGCATAGGGTTGCTTTGAGTTGGAATCGACTCGACGGCACCTAACAACAACATAAAGAGTGAAAAATGAGATAGATATTATAATTATAAGGAAACTAAGTCTTTCCTGTTTGTTTCAACTAGGAAACTCTGGACATCTACCACATAGGTTTAGGTAATACTGTAAACCAGCTGAAGCTTTCTCTCAACACAACTTATCACCTACTTATCAAGTGGCCCTTATTTTTCCCTGAACATCTGTGCAGCTGCTCAGTGGCCCAAGGCTCTATGCCAGCAGCGTACAGGATCAGAATTTATTTTTACAGATTGTATCACTGGAGGAGGGCGTGAAAGGTGCTCTGCACCTGAATTTTCCTTGTTTGTACCTCTCTGGCAACTCTCATCATTTTACTCACCTCTCAGATCCTTGTTTTCTAGCAGAGCAGACAAGCTGTTAGGACTTAGTTCCTAGTTGGCAATAGCTTAAGATATTAGCCTTCTTCAGGGACACTTGTAATGGAAAACCTGCACTCAATGAGTATCTCAAAGAAAGTATCCATTGGTGGGGGCATACTAAGGTTGGGGGGCAGGTAAGAATTAGTGTGCTCTGTCTGTATTAGGCTGGGCCTTCAGGATATATTTAAAGTGTCCTGACTGGCAGATAAGAAGCCCCGATGACACAGTGGTTAATCTCTCAGCTTCTAACCAAAAGGTCTGCAGTCCAACTCACCAGCTGCTCCGTGGGAAAAAGATGTACCATTCTGCTTCCTGCTTCTATAAAGATTGCAGCCTTGGAAACCATCTGGGGCAGTTCTACTTTGTTCTATATAGTCACTATGAGTCAGAATGGACTCAATGAGAATGTTTTTTTTTTTTTCAGGTTTTAACCGCCAGAATCAAGAGATCTCAAATTTGATTGAAAGCAAGAGCTAAAATGGGAAAATAGCTTCTAGTATTTGCTTAGGTCTTCATTTAGGACTTCCAGGCTATCAACCTTCATAGAATTCCTTTTCTTACTTGCAGTCTATGTCACTCAGCTGTTCTGCTCACTTTGCTGCTGTCATCTCCAGACCTCCCAGGCCTAATGTCCTCCTTTGTGGAACACACTGTCCCCAGCTCACGGTTATTCTGTCCACTCCAAGTTCCTGCTGTCATCCTGGGTGGCCTCGATAGTCATGTGGTGGCACCTTCATCAACCTACCTGCAGAACTTCTCACTTTCTCAAACCAACAATCTTCCCCTCCCCTGCACCCGAGCCACTCATTCTCATGGACACGTTACAGGCGCCATCATCATCCTGGATTTCTCCATGCAGAACTGAGTACAAACCAAGGCCCCAGCTATCTAACTGCCTCAATTCAAGTTTAACTGCTGTTCAGTCTTGAGCACTTTAAAGCCTCTTCCTCTTCCTTCTTGTAGTTCATCGCCCTCCTCTGCCCTGCTTCCTTTCCTTCTCTGCCCTGCAGAGACCCCATAATATCATTTCAACCAGAATCCTCAGATTCCTTTTGCCATGCTGTGCTCAACTTTGGTTCAATCTCATAATTGGCACAGAATACTATTATTGTGTATAGACAAACACACACAGATTGGGATCATGAGAAATTCATCATCTCTGACCCTGGTCAGTTTCCTCTGCCACTTTTTGAAGTAGCTATTTTGAATCTTAACCACTTTTTTCCAAGCCCCCTGGCTGTCATCATTCTGCCATCTGTTTTCTTTCCATTCCTTTCCAAACATTTTACTCTCTCTCCTGTAATTTTATTCTTTCCATTTTCACTGTTTCTTTTCCCCACAGCACGTAATCATACTCTTTACTATATTATATCTCTACTACATATTTTTTAAAATGCTCTTCTTACCCTGTGCCTACTTCTAGCTGCTTTTGCCATTTCTCTCCTACTCTTTACAGCCAAGCTCCTCAAAATAGACCAACTTACCTCCCAATTAGTCTTCACACCACTGTCGTCTGGCATTTCCAGGTGAAAATATCACTGAAAGAGCTCTGTAAAAGTTAAATATAACTTTCAAATTAAAGAACTCTTTTCCTTTCTTAACTTGCAGCATTTGGTAATGTTAAACATTTCCTTCTTTTGAAAGTTTCTTGTCCACTAAGGTCTCTGACCTCATGCTTTCCGTTTTTTTTTTTTAATTATTATTTTATTTTTCACCAACTTCTCTTTGAGATCCATCTCTTACATAATAGTTTTTCTAAGGGAAAAGCAAGAATTCCAGTTTTGTCACTTATTAGCTGTGTGATGTTGGGTCTCTCTGAGCTGTGGTTTTCTCAGCTGTAAAATGGGGATCATAATGGCACCTACCTCCAAGGGATGTTGTTTTAAGATTGAGTTAGCACACCGTGTGTGCTTAGAATAGTTTATGGCACATCACAAACATTTAGTAAATGTTCTTCATTGTTGTCATTATTATTATGTAGTTGACTCTCTTCTGACTCCGTAGCTCATGTAGAGAAGTCTCATTCCCATTGCTCCCATAAATATTTGTATATGATGACTCCTTTCAGACTTGCTATGTCAAACACAGAATTTTTTTTTTTTTTTTTTAATTTCTTCCCAGAACCTTACTCCTCCTCTTGAGGGAATCTCAATAAATGAAGACAGTTACATTTATTCATTCTTTTAACATATTTATTGGGTATCTATTTCACATCAGGCACTGTTCTTGGTGCTGGCAGTAAGAAGGTGAAGAAGTAGGCAAAGTCCCTGCCCTCACAGGCAATGAACAAATGAAGACACAAATAATGTTACCCCAGAGAGTGATAACATCTATTTTAAAATGTAGCAAGATAAAGGGCAGAGAGTGACTCGGTAGGGGTAATGGACACTTTTTAAGAAAGGGTGATCAAGGGTGTCCTCCTGTAAGAGATAGCATTTGATCAGAGAGATACCCAAACCAGAAACATGGAAGTCATCCAAGTCTCTCCTCATCTCTTTTCTTCTACACCAAGAGATCATTAAATTCTCATATTGTTTTCTTCTTTTCTATGTCAGTCTTCTTTCTTTCCCTTTTGCTGTTGTTTCAGGCCCTCATTGTCCCTTACATTAGTTATTACATGATTTTCCTAACCAATCTGCCCCTAGTCTTGCAGCCTTGGCCCTGTATATTTTTTGTGGCTGAATGATATTCTAAAAATGCACAATGTATTATTCCAAGCCTCAAGTGAAAAGGAATCAAGCACATTTTTCCCATAGAAAGGGATTTTTCCCATAACAAGGCATGAGAGGGCTTCCTTCTTCCCTTAGCAAGGGATTCTTCCCTTAGTAAGACATGCAAAGATCTCCTTGAAACTGCCTCTGTTTACATTTCCAGCCTTTTGCAGCCACCCTCGCTCATACTCCAGGTCCACTTAACTACTTCCCATCCCCAACCAAACTTCCTTAGTAATAATTACCTGCTTGCCTTTTTCCATGGTGTCCTTTCTGCTAGAATGTCCTTCCACCCAGCAAACATTTCAGTTACCCATTAATTTTCTAATATTAGAAAAAGCTGAGTTTTATAACCCTGACCTCCTTTGTACACTACTGGCATAACTGATCTCTCTGCTTATGTGCTGCCGCTGTTTACTTGTCTACCTCCCTTTTCTAAATTTGAAAGTCCTTAGGGGCAAGAACTCCGTCTGGCACGCAGTGTCTACTGTAGTGCTTTGAAAATATTTCATTGTGGCAGAGCTAGATTCAAACCCACATCTGACTTCAGAGTCCACTCTGTCCCCATTCAACTCTAGAATTGGAGTCTAACCTAAGATGAAACCAAAGCTAGGGATTTTACAGCTAAGCTTTGATTCAACTCTCCCCCAACCCCTCCCTGACACGTTCTTCATCCAATATCTTGTCTCCCACCTCCATCCATGCATGACTTCCACCCCATTTCTGTCATGTGGAAATCAGTCTGCCACACCTCACACAATGCTGTACTCTTTCTCTTGCTCCTTGATAGGGGCTCATTGTTAACACTGGTACCAGTTTTGCTCTCTTAGTGGAAGTGCTGCAACACCTAAGATAAGCTAAAAGGAAGATCTGAGCTGCAGCACTTGCTGTGTGAAAGGCACTGTGCTTAGAGCTGCAAGCATTACACAAAGAAACTAGGTATGGTTTTTGCCTTTAAGGAACACACAGTTAACAAGGAAGACAAACTCACACAAGTAACTAGGTGAGAAGGCAGATGTGGACAGTGGTTTAGCAGCAATATACAAATTAAGTGGGACTTTCTTAGGCTACCAGCTTGGAATTTTGTAATAATCATGAGTTCTGTGGTTTATCCCCACCAGCCAAAGCAGTTTAACTCTAGCTCCCAACAGCCTGCCTCTGGCTCAGTGATGGGAAAATCTCAAATATATTTCAAGTACTGCCCTTGTCACATGGCTCTGGATGCCCAGATCATGATCCCACATGAACCATCCCGATGGATCTGAGTGCAAGAACTTCCTGGAGAGACCAGGCCCCATTGCCCTTGGAGAAGACTTAAAAAAAAAAAAAACCCAGTGCCGTCGAGTCGATTCCGACTCATAGCGACCCTATAGGACAGTAGAACTGCCCCATAGAGTTTCCAAGGAGCACCTGGTGGATTTGAACTGCTGACCCTTTGGTTAGCACCTGTAGTACTTAGCCACTACACCACCAGGGTTGTGCCTGTGAAATGCTGTTCTTCTGTGAATAGCCGCTGCTTCCCTTTCCAATCCATCATTCCAGCTCTGAACAGACTGAAGAGGAAAGGTCTGTGCCCCACCAACATGGGACCCAGTTGTTGGTTCACAGAATAAGCCTAACAACTGGGTGCTTCATTCAGGCATTCTGAGGGACTCAATGTGTTTCACTTACTCTTCCTCTCCTAAGGATTCTGGTACTTTATGTAAGGGACCTGGATAGAAGGAAATCTGGGCCTCTCTACCATGTGATAGATGCAATAGTCCCTCACTTACAGCCTCTCTAAAATCTACAATTTGAGGTAATCACCATCTGCTATATTGGTAACTGAAGGGAGGACCCTTCCAAGTAACTGAGGAGGCTTCCATTTGATCATTCTTAACAAGGTCTTTGGCTAATAATTCAACAGAGCCCCACCCACTAGCCCTCTGGTCAGGTCTGTACAGATCTGAATCTGTAGCCCCTTGCTACAAATTACTTCAAAGGCACAGAGGAGAAAGAATGCTCATCTAAGTGGATGAATTCTAAAGTATAGAAGTGCAATTATTGGGAGGTTAACTACAGAAATTTCAGTTGCTTAGTAACTTCAAATGAGGAAAAACAGCTTAAGGCACAACTTCCTGGTGAACAAAAGAGAAATACTCTACCCAAATAATTTGCTAACATAACTGGTCCCTCTTGCTTAGGTGTTGCTATTGTTTACTTATCTGGTTCCCTCTCTTAAACTCAAAAATCCTTAGGGGCAAGAACTCTGTCTAAACCTCAGTATCCACTGTAGTGCTTTGAACATAGTTCTCTGTGGAGAGCTAGAGTCAAACCCAATCTTCTCCTAAAATATCTATATTTGCACAATGAAAGCATTTTTTTTTTTTTTTTTTTTAATGTAGGCCATACAGATTAACAGTCTCCAAAGTGTATCCCATGGAAAATTTCCCTGGTATCTGTAGTCAGATAACTTTGAAAAATTCTGAGTTAGGGTCAAATATATCCCATCTGAATTTAGAGACCATCTCAAGAATAGATTCCACATGTTGAACCCTAATGACTGAAGAGCAGAATAGTTGGGGAATGACTTCAAGGATATTATACATGAAGAAAGCAAGAGATCATTATAAAGACAGGAAAGAAAGAGAAAATCAAAATGGATGTTAGAAGAGACTCTGAAAGTTGCTGTTGAACGTAGAGTAACTAAAGGAAAAGGAAGAGATGATGAAGTAAAAGAGTTGAACAGAAGATTTAAAATGGCAGCTCAAGAAGACAAAGTAAAATATTATGATAAAATGTGCAAAGACCTAGAGATGGAAAACAAAAAAGGGAAGAACACATTCAGCATTTCTCAAGTTGAAAGAACTGAAGAAAAAATTCAAGCCTCAAGTTGTCATATTGATGGATTCTGTAGGCAAAATATTAAATAATGCAGGAAGCCTCAAAAACAGATGGAAGGAAAACACTGTCACTGTACCAAAAAGGATGGGTCAGTGTTTCAGGAGACAGCACATGATCAAAAACCGATAGCACTAAAGGAAGGGGTCCACTGAAGGAAGAGCTACACTGAAGACATTGGTGAAAAACAAGGCTCCAGGCATTGACAGAATATCAATTGAGGTGTTTCAACTAACAGATGTAGCGCTGGAAGCATTCACTCATCTATGCCAAGAAATTTGGAAGACAGCTACCTGGCCAGAGACTGGAAGAGAACCATACTTGTACCCTTTCCAAAGAAAGGTGATCCAACAGAATGTGCAAATTATCAAACAATATCATTAATATCACTGTCATGGATTGAATTAAGTCCTCCCAAAAATGTGTGTATCAACTTGGTTAGGGCATGATTCCCAGTATTGTGTGGTTGTCCTCCATTTAGTGATTGTAATTTTAGGTTGAGAGGGTAGAGTTGTAACGCCACTCTTACTCAGGTCACTTCCCTGATCCAGTGTAAGGGGAGTTTCCCTGGGGTATGGCTTTACTACCTTTTATCTCTCAGGGATAAAAAGAAAGGGAAGCAAGCAGAGAGTTGGGAACCTCATACCACCAAGAAAGCAGCACCGAGAGCACAGCGCATCCTTTGGACCCGGGTCCCTGCACCTGAGAAAATCCTTAACCAGGGGAAGATTGAGGACAAGGACCTTCCTCCAGAGCTGACAGAGAGAGAAAGCCTTCCCCTGGTGCTGATGCCCTGAATTTGGACTTTTAGTCTACTTTACTGTGAGAAAATAAACTTCCCTTTGTTAAAGCTATCCCCTTGCAGTATTTCTGTTATGGCAGCACTAGATGACTAAGATAATCACACACGAGTAAAATTTTGCTGAGGATAATTCAAAGGCAGTTGCAGCAGTACATTGATAGGGAACTGCCAAAAATTCCAGCCAGATTCAGAAGAGGACGTGGCACAAGGGATATCATTGCTGATGTCTTTTGAATCCTGACTGAAAGCAGAGAATACCAGAAATATGTTTACCTGTGTTTTATTGACTATGCAAAGGCATGTAATGGCATGCATCATTACAAATTATGGATAACATTGCAAAGAATGGGAATCTCAGAACACTTAAATGTGCTCATGAGAAACCTGTACATAGATCAAGAGGCAGTTCTTCAAACAGAACAAGGGGATAAAAAATCCTGGTTTAAAGTCAAGAAAGGTTTGCATCAGAGCTGTATTCTTTCACCATACTTATTCAATCTGTATGTTGATCAAATAATCCGAGAAGCTGGGCTATATGAAGAAGAATGTGGCATCAGGATTTGAGGAAGACTCATAAACAACCTGCAATATGCAGATTACACAGCCTTGCTTATTGAAAGTGGACTTGAAGCACTTACTGATGAAGATCAAAGACCACAGCCTTCACTATGCATTACACCTCAACATAAAGAAAACAAAAATCCTCACAATTGAACCAATAAGCAACATCATGATAAATGGAGAAAAGATTGAAGTTGTCAAGAATTTCATTTTACTTGGATCCACAGTCAATCCTCATGGAAGCAGCAGTTAAGAAATCAAAAGGCTCATTGCATTGGGCAAATCTGCTTCAAAAGACCTCCTTAAAGTTTTAAGTAGCAAAAATGCCACTTTAAGGACTAAGGTGCACCTGACACAACCCATGGTGTTTTCAATTGTCTCATGTACATGTGAAAACTGGACAAATCTGTCTTGGAAGAAGTACAGCCAGAATGGTCCTTAGAAGCAAGGATGGCGAGACTTAGTTTCACATACATACTTTGGATATGTTATCAGGAAGGAGAAGGACATCGTGCTTGGTAAAGTAGAGGGTCAGTGAAAAAAAGGAAGACTCTCAACAAGATGGATTGACACAGTTGCTACAACAATGGGTTCTAGGATAACAGCGATTGCAAGGATGGCACAGGTTTGAGCAGTGTTTTGTTCTGCTGTACTGGGGTGGCTATGAGTTGGATCTGATTCAAAGGCACCTAACAACAACAACAACAACAACAGGGCTTAAACAGGCTTCTTTACAACTGGACTAAACCGACCTTTTCATATGCTAAGATACATTCTGAATCTCTAAGATGGTGTAGTAGTGGTATAATGATCACCGTTTCCAAAATGTATTAAATCATGGAACCCTTTTTTTTCCAAACTGCATCTCATAGGACTCGTGTTCCGTAGGACACACTTTAGGAAATGCTTATCTAAAAACATCCCAAGCAGCTACTTTATTAAAGTAGACCTGCCTTTAAGGAAAATCTGTATCTTCTTCCTTCTAAACCCTTATTACCTCATCAGTTTTTTTGCTGACAATGCACAACCTAGCTAATTTGGTTTCTTCCTGAAGACTGTAAATCCATACTCTAGAGCTCTGAGAATAACAACATTGCCATATCTGTCTCTTATCTATTGTGGCCTTTAAAATTGCTGACTGTTTTCTAATCTGGGTATCTTTGAAAATATTACATTATTAGAGAGTTAACTGTGCTGTCTAGTCTCAATAGCCTGAGATAATTTTTTTTTTTTTAATCTCAGTCAAATTCTCAAAATTTAAGTAGTCAGATACAGATAATAATTAACTTGGCACTTGATTATAACCTTATAAATGATTACAGCAACTCTAGGAAATAGTAGTATTACTGGTCCCATTTTATAGGTAAGCCAAATGAAAGAGGCTAGGTAACGTGCTCAAGTTCACACAAGTAGGAGATGGCTAAACTGGGATTTGAATCTGGCTCCAGGTACTATGCCCTTACCTACTACAACATATGGTCATGTGAGGGGAAAAGTGAAAGAGGTTTGTAGGAATACATTTAAAAGTAGACAGTTGATGGTATATACTCTCAGTTATCTGAATTTTAGCCACACAGCTGCCAAGGGATAGTCTCTAAGATACTGGTACCAAGAGTTTTCTCAGCATGAACTTTCTTCTTAAAACTAGTCTTAAGAAAGTTAGCAATTATAACTTGACATGGGTCAGAAGTAGTGCCTTCACAAATCTATAGAGACAGAAAGAAGATGAGTGGTTACCCGGGACTGGGGCGGGGGGAAGGGAATGGGTAGTCACGGCTTAATGGGTACAGAGTTCCTTTCTGGAGTGGTGAAAATGTTTTCAATTTAGATAGTGGTGATGATTGTACTCCAAGACGAATGTAATTAATGCCACTGAATTGATTAAAATGGAAAATTTTATGTTACGTATATTTTACCATTATGAAAAATGATTTTTAAAATAATGAAATATAATTTTTTTAAAAAGCAGTGCCTTTAGATATACATCATAAGTGAGTGTCTATATGATATGATTTCAGGAAGGACTTTGTTCCCACATAGCTCTCCCCAGGAATGTTTGAAATGCCACCACTAGCAATTTCTTCATCTAGACTGTCTTGTACATTGTCAAAATGAAATATTCTCAGAAGAGGTAACACTGATTTTTATTACGATCACTATTATTTTTTAGCTATCATGTATTGTTCCTTTTAACTACAATAACTAACTTATAGTAGCTACAATCTAAGGAACGCCTAACACATGGCAGAAATTGTACCTGATTCTCTAAATATGCTATCTCTTTTATTCTTTAAACAACTCTGTTCAATAGGTTTTATTAACTCCAATTGATAAAGAAAGAGACCTAGGGATGTGTAAAAGCCAGTCGATGCACAGTATGAAATGCTATGCATCAGTGGGAAAAAAGAGACTAGATTTTCACAGAGCAACACAGGTAAATCTTAAAATATACAGCTGTGTGGGGGAAAAAAAGGAACGTAAAAATATAGCTTTTATGTAACACTTAAATCATATACATAAAAAATAATACTATATATTTTTATGGGAAAGTCATGTGTGACTTTGCAAGGAGGGGAATAAAGATGAAGGATGAGGAGAAAAAAAAGAAAAGAGAGATAGAAATAGAGAGCGAGAAGAAGAAGGAGGAGGAAAAAGGAATGTGTGGGGGGAAGAAAAGGGAAAGGAAAGAAAAAAGCAAGAAAAAGGAAGGTAAGAGAAGGGAGAGGAAGATAGAAAGAAAGGCTTTATGATAAAGTGTCCTGAATTAGGTGAAATATTTGTTCAATGGTAGGACAAGAGAGAGGAGGGAGGGAAGAGAACATCCAAATTCGTCTCCTGCCCAGTTGGTGCTTGAGGCTCTGATGACCAAAAGTCTTCATAACAACTACAGTCACCCAAGGAATAATAGATGGAAGACTTGATCTGACAAGTTAAAGAAAGAGATACTGAACGGACAAATAAGGACATATTGAACCTGACCTTCACACCTTTGCAACATTCCGTCAAAAAAAGTTGAGGCCTCACACATTTAGAATTCAGTGCTGCGTCTTTGGGACTTTATCAAGACATAATGTGACTTCTGCATTTAACTCCACGTGGAGCTGTTTAGGAAAAGCAAACGTGCTTGACTGGGTGCAAGCAGATCTACAGCATGGCACTCCAGAAAGAGCCATCTATCCAGTGTTTCCTTCTTGTCAGTTTGTTTTCTGGTCATATAATCTGAAAAGCAAGAAACTAAGAAGAGTGAAATAACACAAGCAAAAAGACATGCTTTGTTATACCAAAGAGCTCAATCAGAGAGAAGACTGCAGGGAAGGCTGAGAGGAGTAGTTCCAGCAAATCCACAGGGGGAGAAGGGGATGCTGGCCCTCAAAGACCACCCCAACAAGGTATCTTCTTCATCCTTCAGTCACTGTAAGACTTTGGGGTAATGAACGACTCCCTAAAGGCAAAGAGCATGGGGAGAAGGCTGGCGTGTAGCCCCTCAGTCCCCAGCCTCCAGGACGGAGCTGAACAAAGCCAGGTGACCCTAAGCTTTATTAAGATAATACTTCCAGAGGCCTAGTTCAACCACATGTTCTCATTCAATACCCCAGAACTGACTAGTCCCATGTTTAGAGTTTGGCAGGACTCGGAGCTCACGGTGCCAAGCTTTCTTCTCTTTAATTGCTAAACCCATGTTTATTTGAAAGCAGAGTTAATCCACGTATTTCTGATTACCCATCAGAACTCATCAAAATGAGGCCCTGAAAAAAGCTTGTTTGATGTTCAAAAAATAATCTGAATCCATTGCTCTTGTGAACAGGAAGCTGGACTTTGCCAAAAATAAACTGCTCCAAATTCTGAAAGACTTCAGTTTGGTCTGATACTTCATAAGACATTTGAACCTCTTCACTGTAGGCTTGACCCAAACGTCATCTTCTCTCTGTCTTTTTATAGTGCAGGCCATGCCTTTAGTTATTTAGTGTGTGACAGTGATTTCTGTCATCTGGGATGAGAGCACTGCTAAAAATTATGCCGTGTAACTAGTAGCAATAAAAACATGTTATTTCCTTCATATGCCAAGCCATGGTTTTCACTTTCATGATAATTTTTCTTTTAGTCCCTTTTGTTCTTTTACTAAATATTTTTGTCTCATGGTTAAAAGCTATCAACTAGTTAACCAACAAATGTAAGTAACATAACTTGTGGAGTATTTAAAAAAGTGAAGAAAAGTCCATTAACTTCAATTTGGCATTCAACTCATATACAGATAAACATTACATAAGGACATTTATTTCTGCACCTTAGTGTTCGTTTTTCACAAAAAAATTAACTACATGGCCCCAGTCTTTGAAATACAACTCTAAAATTGTCTGAGTCAACTAATAATTTTATAAACTATGATTAATGAGACACAAGCCATACCTGATGATCGGTCTCACATATAACATTTCACCAATGTTCTATAGACTATAAATGGATTCAGTACACTTACAAAAGATAGGTTTGGGAACAGGGAGTTTTTTTTTCCCATAGGAGCAAAGCTTTATTGAAGAGGTTTGCAAGCAGAGAGCAAAGCTTACCCTCATCTCACAGAACAAAAGACAGGCTTTTTAAAAAGTTTTTAAAAGTTCTTGGGCGGGAAAAGATTCATATTTATTCATAGGCACAGGCGGGGATATGTTAACTAAGGTGCCTGCGCAGCAGCTTGGCAACAGGAAGTTTTGTATAAACCTCTTGCAATGCTTACAACATTCAAAAATATCATATAAATATATTTTAATTATTTCCTCATTAAGAAAATTACATCAAAAGTTCTTGGGTACAATATCGCATTTGCTCCTTTAGTGAATATGACCTGTTTGAGGAAGAATTAATTTAATTTAAGGAACATGAGAGCAGACAGAAAATAGTGCAGGTGTATTCATTTTCTTCCTTCACAGAACAAATGTTTCTTTTAACTCAGTCATCTGTTCCATGGCATGGGAAGAGAACTCCATTCTCTCACATCTGGATATCTTTATCCTGATAAAAACTGCAATTAACTTTGCAACCCAAACTTCCGTTTTCACAGAGATCCCGGGTTCCTATCTGATTCCTGCCAATGGCCATGGCTTTGCAGTCCTTGGGCGGATGGAGGCTTAGAGGCGCAGAGGGGACCGATTGCGTGGACGTCTTCTTTAAGCGAAGCCCTAGTGCCCTGGGGCCCCAAGTGTCCCTCATAGTTGTGAGTAGCAGCTCTGCCGCGGTGAGAATAATGAGGTTAGGCAGGACGTTTCTTCCCGGGGCCTTCTCAGTCATCAGGGAAACACGTTTCTTTATTCCTACTGAAACACCAGTGCGTAAGGTGGAAAGTCGGTGGTGTGGGTAGGACTAGAAAACACCTGAGATGAAGGCACTGGGGAATGGATACAGAAAGGGCAAGGTCTGCGAGCTCAAATGCCTGTAATAAAAACAAAACTTCCCTCCAGATTGAGACCGGGGCAGTCCTGGAACTTGGTTCTCCGCCACAGCACGTTTCCATTTTCCTGGGTGAGGGAGAGGGAGGGCACTAAGGTAGACCAGGGCTCTGACTCTCGTAGGAAATCCTGTATATGCAGAAAAAATGTAAAGAAAATAAAAATAACTCATAATTCCAACACCACCCACGGATAAACACTGTTAACATTTTGAAGTATTTTCTTTCACCATTTTTTCCCCCACGGTGCATTCATTTTACCATATTCATTTTCATTGTATGTAGTTCTGAGCCGTGGTTTTTTTTTTTTTTTTTTCCACTTACCAAAATGTGAGTTTCCCCTCAGATCATTAAATGGTCTTCAAAACACAATTTGGGTTGGCTGCAGAGTGATTTTCTTAAATGGAAGAATGTTGAAATGTTTTTGGCTGAATAAGATGATAGCATGCTTTTTCTAATAAGCACTGTGGATAGTTCTTATTCTAGAATTTTTTATTCAGGGGGTGAAAAATGGAAGGACTGTCTCAAACGATTCATAGAGGAGTAAGGGAAGCTGATCTCCAGCATTATGGAGAGTAGAGGTGAGGTCTGTGCTTACCAAATGTAAAACTCAGACTCCAGTCATTATCTCCAGGGTAAGAAACAGTGAGTGCCATACCCTGCCATTTCTTCTGCCCTAACATGTTTCTGAATTTCAGATTTCTTTTTAGGATGCTATGGAATGATGATCATTCAAAAACAGCTGTGACAGTATATTGACAGGGAACCTCCATAAATTCAGGCTGGTTTCAGAAGAGGACGTGGACCCAGGGATATCTTTGCTGATGTCAGATGGATCCTGGCTGAAAGCAGAGAATACCAGAAGGATGTTTACCTGTGTTTTATTGACTATGCAAAGGCATTCGACTGTGTGGATCATAACAAATTATGGATAACATTGTGAAGAATTGGAATTCCAGAACACTTCATTGTGCTCATGAGGAAACTTTACATAGATCAAGAGGCAGTTGTTCAGACAGAACAAGGGGATACTGATTGGTTTAAAGTCAGAAAAGGTGTGCATCAGGGTTGTATCCTTTCACCATACCTATTCAATCTGTATGCTGAGCAAATAATACGAGAAGGGGGACTATATGAAGAAGAACGGGGCATCAGGATTGGAGGAAAACTGATTAACAACCTACATTATGCAGATGACACAACCTTGCTTGCTGAAAGTGAAGAGGATTTGAAGCACTTACTAATAAAGATCAAAGACCACAGCCTTCAGTATGGATTGCACCTCAACATAAAGAAAACAAAAATCCTCACAACTGGACCAATGAGCAACATGATGATAAATGGAGAAAAGACTGAAGTTGTCAAGGGTTTCATTTTACTTGGATCCACAATCAACAGCAATGGAAGCAGCAGTCAAGAAATCAAATGATCCATTGCCTTGGGCAAATCTGATGCAAAGGACCTCTTTAAAGTGTTGAAAAGCAAAGATGTCACCTTGAAGACTAAGGGGCGCCTTAGCCATGGTATTTTCAATTGCATCATATGTATGCATGTGAAAGCCAGACAATGAATTAGGAAGACTGAAGAAGAATTGATGCATTTGAATTGTGGTGTTGGTGAAGAATATCGAATATACGGTGGACTGCCAAAAGAAGGAACAAATCTGTTTTGGAAGAAGTACAACCAGAATGCTCCTTAGAAGCAAAAGTGACAAAACTACAGCTCTCATACTTTGGACATATTATCAGGAGGGATCCGTCCCTGGAGAAGGACATCATGCTTAGCCAAGTAGAGGGTCAGAGGAAAAGAGGAGGACCATCAGTGAGATGGATTGACACAGTGACTGCAACAGTGGGCTCAAGCATAATAATGATTGTGAGGATGGCACAGAACTGGGCCATGTTTCGTTCTGTTGTACATAAGGTCGTTATGATTTGGAACCAACTCAAGGACACTTAGCAACTTAACAACAACGTATGTATTTAGCCAGGGAATAATTAGGACAATATTGAGGATAGTGGTTACTTTCTTGAAAGGAGTCTATAATGAGCACCCACAAAATGTTTTGGTGCTGGTAATATTTGATTTCTTGATCTGGGTGGTAGTTTCATTGCATGCTAACTAATCTATAAAGGATCATATGTTTATGCACTCTTCCATATGGTGAACTCACAATTAACATAAAAATAACCAATTATTAGAGATACTTGGAAGAACTTGGGACCTTTTTTGTTTAAGAACAGAGAAGAATAATGGTTCAACAGTGGAATATACAGAAGAGAAATAGCCGTTTGTTTAAAGCGGAAAAAATGAGAAAAAAAAAAAGTAAATGATTCACATGTGAAAATTGGGATTGGGAGGGATAGAAATGTACTCCTAGTTTCCAAATAGTTACTTAGAATAGCTGCACAACATTCTTAAAGGAGGGTAAATTAAACTCCTGGAAAAGGTCTTTAGGAAATATATAAGAAATGTAAAAGGGGCAAGACAATGAAGTAAATGCTACTGATTATGTATGTGTTATATGAGTGTGTTGTTTGTGTGTGTGTGTGTGTGTATGATGTCTAAAGACACCTTAAAACAGAGGCACCTGGTATGACTAAGTGACTGACACTGATTTGAATCAAACTCTCCCTGGTTAAACAAATGAAGAATATTCTGGAAAGAGAATAAAAAAAAAAAAAACTAGAACATCCCCCAAAATATGTTTGTATAAGATAGTTTTCAGGAAATTGCTTACACAATTTGCCCCAGAAAGTCTGTAATTAACTGACACTGTAGAAGGTTTACTTTTGACTCATGTGTAAACCTCAATCCTTCTATATAAAAATGTCTCTCCTTTCAGACTCCAGAGCACTTGGTATTTTACCGAGTGTTAACCCAGCTTCAGCTGTAACAAATCCTCAATAAAGCTTTATCATTTCTTTCCTTACAGAGTTCTGGTTACTTTTACACTTTGATATTTCTTGTGTCAGAAGTGGGAAATCAAAAATGCATTGTCTTCTGTAAGCATCAAGATTCCAAGGATCCAGTCTCCAACCAGGTGCTCCGTCTCCATGGGCTTCAGAAGTTGCTTTAAAGTAAATAACCTCTTGAATCCAAGCTCCACTTTCTTGCATCAAAGTTTTTTGAGTTCTACTGTGGATTTGTTTTGGTTCTTGCAAGTAAAATTTTGTTTGTTGTGACTGTCTCAGTATCGGATATGCTGAATTCAAGAAAGCAGCTGATTTTCCTAGTGGAACTCTGGCTTGCTACATGGCCAAGAACTGTGGGTCTAGGCCTTGTTTGTATTTGGAGTTTTGTTTGCGCTCCCTCTTTGAGGTTCTTTTGGTTAACTTTTGTGCACACTAAGTTGGAGAACCAAGACTCCCATGTTAATAGTTCTTACAAGTATGCCTGTTTTGATTAGTTAGTTTGCTTATAAGCAATTTAAAGCTAGTTAAATAAAAATGCCAGCTATCATGAAGAATTTAAGATCCTGGTTGAAATTTACTAGCCTGGACTCCATGATTTATACCAACTAGTGTATGTTAATCAGGCAAAGGGAAATCCCTCTAATTTGAAAATGAAAGGTCTGATTTGAGACATAAAGAAACAAGAAATGGAAGGCTCACAGGAGTAGGAAAAATTTTTTTATATGTATGCTTTCTGATTCCCCAGCACTGAAAACACCCAGTGCAAAGCAGGAGAAAAAAAGTAAAAGGCTCTTCCAGACAGGCTTATGTTGAGTGACCTTGAAGAGACCTTAGAGGCTCCTTCTAGAATATGCTGATAACTGTGCCTGCTAAGATAATTGAATAACAACATAGTCACAGCTGCAATAATAATAAGAAAACTAAAATGAGAAGAACCACCTCTGTGTTACCAGACAACCGGCATGGACCCATGCTCTTGCATTTGAAATGGTGGAGGAATAGCTCCACAAATTACTAAAGGCTCTGCCAACTTTGCCAAGATCTCCTGACTTTCAAAAATAATTAAGACAGAAAATTAAGGGGAAGAACTTTGCAAACAAAACAGTTAAAAAAAAAAAAAAAAAAACTTCTTCTCAAATTACTCTTGCCCTTATGATGAATTCAAACAAAACAAAAATTCCCAGACTTGTTTATCGATCACTCTAATTTTTAGAAATTAATTTTAGAAGTACTTTTAAAACATCCTTGATAAATAAGCCTGGTTCTCCCCCCTGCCAGATGCCGATTTAAAGCTCTTGTTCAAAAACAACTGTAAGCTGAATATACTTGAGATAATTTAAAATCTCAGTGAACGTTTTGAGAAAACAAGTTCCCATTTATGTCATTTTCTTCTTTTTCTCTGGGGCAGTTTTGTTTGATGCTCAGTGTTAGTCAAAAAACTCTGAATAAACCCCTCCATCTGATACTCTGGCAAATTAATACATTTTATCTGGAACACGTTTTTCTGTTAAATTGGGTCGATCTTACCAAAGAATTAGTGCACATAATTTTAAAAAATTGAGTTCCTCACATGTTTGTGTTATATGGTGTCATGCATTGAATTATGCTCCCCCCAAAATATCTGTCGAGTTAGCTAGGCCATGATTCCCAGTATTGTGTGATTATCTACCATTTTGTCATCTGATGTGATTTCCTTAAATTTCCCTACATGTTGTAAATCCTATCTCTATGATGTAGATGTGATGGGATCAGCAGCAGGTATGTTAATGAGGCAGGACTCAATCTACAAGATAAGATTTTGTCTTAATCTCTTTTGAGATATAAAAGAGAGAAGCGAACACAGAGAGAGGGGACCTCATATCACCAAGAAAGCACTGGGAGCAGAGCACATCCTTTGGAACTGGGGTTCATTCTCAGAGAGGCTTCTCAACCTTTGGACTAATCTTTTCCTTGTGTCTTTGGTTTTCTTCATTCCCCCTTGCTCTAGGCAGGGTAGGGCCAGTGGAGTATCTTAGATGGCCACTCACAAGCTTTTAAGACCCCAGATTGATGATAAGGACTTTCCTCCAGAGCCGACAGAGAGAGAAATCTTTCTCCTGGAGCTAACATGCCCTGAGTTTGGATTTGTAGCCTAGTAGACTATGAGATAATAAATTTGTCTTTGTTAAAGCCATCCACGTGTGCTATTTCTGTTGTAGCAGCACTAGATAGCTAAGACGTATGGTATTGTATAAGCCTGGTTTTTAAGCTGGCCTCATAGATTGATGAGTTCATATGATTTTTCTGTTTCACTTTGTTCTGAGAGCTCACTGTATCTAAGCTTCTGTTTTTATATCAAGTTGAAGACCATGGCTGCTGTTTTTTATGGAACTGTCTAAAAATTTCAGTTATTTTCTCTTCCAAGAAAAACTGCTTCTTGCTCATGTCTTGTAATCTGAGCTTTTAATAATTACCATGGGAAACTTTGATATAGGTCAGTCTATTTGAAAAATGACTGAAAAAAAAAAAAAGAATTGTTCTTTTAACTGGTATAACAAAGCTTAAGAAAAGACAAATAATTCTAAATTACCTCTGTAAAGAATCCTATAAAATATGCAAAAGACAAGGTTATGAAAATATAATAATTTCCAACCTGTGAATGGTATTACTAAATTAAATTATAACATTTCTTTGAAGAACTTACTCTGATTAGTTCAATAACAAATAGGAATTTATACAAATTGAATAGTCCTAATATTCCCAGGAATTAATGAAAGTAAATTCATTCTCATAAGGTTTTTATGTTTTGTCGTATGTCAACTTAAAAGCAGTTTCCAAAATCTTTTTCAGTAACTTAGGCTAAATTAAGTATATAAAATATGTTTTGTTAAAAAAGAAAAAAAAAAACAGTAATTTTGTCCTAAAACGAAAGAGACAGGTTGTTCCAAAATAAGAAAGAGAAAAGCATGGAACCGAGATGAGAAAAACATAGAAAAATAACTTCTATGGATATGGAAAGTTGTAGAAGTTCAGAGAAAAGTTAAATAGAAAGATAAGAAGAACCAAAAAACCCATTGCCATCAAGTTAAGAGGAAAAAAGAGTTTTGTCTTAAAATAAAATGTCTGGTTATGCCAGAATATGAAAGATAATAAAAGCTAAACTTAGGGTATGTAGTAAGTTGCAGAAAATTAAAGGAAAGTTAAATATGAGATTATACTAAAGAAAGAAGGCTAATAGTGAATGTGTTCATTTTTTTTTTCCACTTAGAGGACTATGCTATGAGAAATATATAACAAAGATAAGAAATTTGAAAAGTTTGTTAAAGATTTTTGTTTGATATGATCAAGGTTCTTGTTTGTTGCAACTGAAGGTTTAATCGGTTAATTCATGAGAATTTTTAAGACCATTAATGTCAAATAGCATATAAAACAAAGAATTTGGTTTCTCACTGTTAAGATAAAAAAATTTTCCTTACTAAAGAGTTCGTTTTATTTTTCGTGCAATCTGCCTTGAAGGTGAAGTTTCGACAGAATAAATTCTTTTTTTTTTTTAGTATTGTACTTTAGATGAAGGTTTACAGTGCAAATTAGTTTCTCATTAAACAATATACATATTGTTTTGTGACATTGGTTTCCAATCCCACGACAGGTCAACACTCTCCCCTTTTCAACCTTGCGTTCCCCAATACCAGCTTTCCTGTCCCTTTCTGCCTTCTCATCCTTGCCCCTGGGCTAGTGTGCCCACTTAATCTTGTTTTGTTTTATGGGCCTGTCTAACCTTTTGCTGAAGGGTGAACCTCAGGAGTGAATTCAGTACTGAATTTAAAGTGTGCCTGGGGACCAAACTCTCAGGGTTTCTCCAGTCTCTGTCAGACCAGTAAGTATGGTCTTTGTTGTGAGTTAGAATTTTGTTCTACAATTTTCTCCAGCCCTGTCCAGGACCCTCTATTGTGATTACTGTCAGAGCAGTCGGTGGTGGTAGCCTGGTACCATCTAGTTGTGCTGGACTCAGTCTGGTGGAAGCTGTAGTAGTTGTAGTCCATTAGTCCTTTGGACTAATCTTCTCCTTGAGTCTTTGGTTTTCTTCATTCCACCTTGCTCTAGGCAGTGTAGGGCCACTGGAATATCTTAGATGGCTACTCACAAGCTTTTGAGACCCCAGATGCTGCTCACCAAAATAGTATGTAGAGCATTTTCTTTACAGACTATGTTACACCAATTGAGCTAGATGTCCCTCAAGACCATGGTCCCCAGCCTCAGTCCAGTAATTCAGTCCCTAAGGTAGTTTGGATGTGTCTATGGAGTTTCCATGACCTTGCCTTGGTCAAACTGTGCTGACTTCCCCAGTATTGTGTACTGTCTTACCCTTCATCAAAGTTACCACTTATCTATTGTGACAGAATAAATTCTTGAATCAAAAACTAAGCCATGTGGTTTTAGAAAAAGCTAGAATTTGTACCTTTAAGATCAAATTTGTACCTTTAAGATCTTTAATTAAATAGCTCAAGTACTGTTCCTATAATAAACTCCTGACAATTTTAAAACTTCACAGAAAGCCACAAAAGATTTGTTAATGTTTTATAAAGAGAAAAATACTAAAAAAAAAAAAAGTTTATTTAATGTGTTATGAATTACAAGAAGCATGTTGTTAAATCAAGAGAAGTGACAAATTTTCTAACTTAAGAAAGCAAAAACATCTCTTTGGACAAGGCAGTCTTCTGGGAACTTAAAAATTACATTTAAACATTCCAGCAGGCAGAAGCAGACAACTATCCAAGTAGACAATTAATCCCAAGATCACAGAACAAGACTCCATGCATGCTGCTGAATTTTATGGACTTTGTTTAATATTTGTAACTATTCTTATACTCCTTTTCTTGAAATTTTTATGAATTGTTTCTCTAACATTTGTAATCAAGCTACTGTTTCCTTGGCAATGCAGAAAATTATGTATATTGAAAAAAATCAAGTTTGTAAGGAGCCTCGGTTTCGCACCTTGACTTAGTCTTTTGGAAATGCCAAGTCGTTCCTCCAATGTGGCCTTGCACATGCTTAAACCAGATCACAGAAGCAGAGTGTCTGAGCTATGGCATAGTAAAGCAGGGTGTCTGCCTATGATACAAGTACAGAAGGAAAGCACATAGAGCAATCCATGCAGAAAATATTACTCTTATAATTGTGATCAAAGAATCTCTAAGAAGATTCATGATCAGAATGAAGGAATACGTAAAAAATGTAAAGGCCCCTTAAAATGGAGGCACCTGGCCATGACTAAGTGACTGACACCCTCTGAATCAAACTCTCCCTTGTTCTGGTTTCAAAATATGTGCACCCCCACCTCAGAATAAGAAAACATGTAATTGTGCTTATTTAAGACTGCGATAAAAATGTTCTGTTCTAGAAAGGATGCTTGTAGACACTTATAGTTTTTGGTTAAACAATAAAAAAAGATAAGAATGTTCCAGAAAGGGAATAATGAGAACATGCCCCAAAAGGTGTTTGTATAAGATTGTTTTCCAGAAATTACTTAGCAGTTTGCCCCCAGAAAGTCTGTGTTTAAATGACATTGTGAAATGTTTACTTGTGGCTCACGTGTAAACTTCAACCCTCCTATATAAAAATCCCTCTCTCCTTTGGACTCCAGAGCACTTGATATTTCACCATGTGTTACTTTAGCTTCAGTTGTAACAAATTCTCGATAAAACGTTATCATTTCTCTCCTTACAGAGTTCTGGTTATTTTTATACTTTGACAATATGATACATGTATTAAAAACTAGAGGCTATAACCTTTGCTCAATGCAAATTATTAATGCTGTAGGCCTGGGAAACAAAATCTGGATAGCAGTTCTATTAAAGTGCCATGTAATATTTTTCAAGTAACTTTATTTTAAAACTAAAAAGTCAGTGTAGTATAGTGGTTAAGCATTTTCTTTTGCAGCCAGATTTTCACTTACGTGTTGCATGATTCTGAGAAAGATTTTTAAACTGTTTGTGCCTCAGTTTTTCTCACTGAAAAGTGTGGTTTATAGCTCCTACCTAACAGAATTGTCATGAGGATTAAACAAAATAATCCATAGTATTTACCCAACACGGTGTCCATAAATGTTAACTGTTATTATTATTCTTGCTACTAGTAAATTTTCTGAATATCAGCTCTAAAGTAAAGATATTGATTATACAATTACTAGGACTTCTTTCAATTAAAAAATGTTGGGATTCCATTCCCATGGCTGCATTTTTGATGTGTTAAACTTCCTTGAGCTGTCAGGGAGCCAAGAGTAATAAGCTAAAATTGTGTACAAGTGTGTGGAGGTGAAGAAATATGAGGTTAAAATCACTCCCATTATTCTGAGTCCATCATGACATATCCACCAAGAAGGGTCGGAGATAGTGAAAGTCGACCTCTGTCCCCTGCTTGCACCTCCAACAAACCGTCTGAACAATTCAGAAAAATTCCTGTGATAATGGAATGCCTGATGTTCCCTTCCCTCAAGGGGTCCACTAAATAATTCTTTACAAATGCATTATCCAAGAGAAAGAAAGCATACGTATCTTGTAACTGTTTTAGTTTAATGAAAAGTGCTATCTTGAATATTCACTTTGCTTATATTTGCTGATCACTGGCCTTAACCCCAATGTACTGGAAATGTTCCAGACCTTATTAGCCATTGACTTCACATCATTTCTTGTAATCTCTGCCATGATACCCTTTAAGAGTGAGAGAAAGACTGAACTGGAGATGTTTTGCCATTCTCTAGTCTATGAATATTTTTGTGACAAGGTGTATCTTATATCTCTGAGCATTCAAAACTAGGATATACTCAGACAACCTTCTATCTTTCAATGTAGTACAGGAAAGAAATCATTTATATCGTTTACTCTTAGCCATTCCGAAGTCACCTACCCCCCAATCCATTCTTACAGCTTACAACACTCAGAAAGTCTCCTACCATATCCTTATATCTAGAGTTCCTTTACATCCCAAAGTGGGACTGTGAAAGGCATTGACTAATTTTGAGTTTGTGTCCAGTAGACCACATGTAATACAGAGCTATTTTTAAGTTTATTCTGTATATCTGAAATTCTGAAGGTCACAGAAGTGGGTGTCAAATCGTCATCCTCATAGCTAGTAAGAAGGGAAATAAATACAGGCATGCCTCATATTGTGCTTTGCTTTATTGTACTTCACAGATACTATGTTTTTTACAAAAGGAAGGTTTGCAGCAACCCTGCGTCAAGAAGGCAAGCAAGTCTTTTGGTGCCATTTTCCAACAGCATGTGCTCACTTCATGCCTCTGTGTCACATTTTGTTAATTCTTGCAATATTTCAAATTTTTCATTATTATTATATCTGTTATGGTGATCTTTGATCAGTAATCTTTGATGTTACTATAGTAGTTGTTTTGGGGTGCCACAAATTGCACCCATATAAAATGACAAACTTAATCAATAAATGTTGCACGTGTTCTGATTGTTCCACCTACTGGCTGTTCCCTCATCTCTCTTCCTCTCTCTCATTGGGCCTCCCTATTCCATTAGACATGGCAATATTTGAATTAGGCTGGTTAATAACCCTAAAAGGGCCTCCAAGTGTTCAAGTGAAAGGGAGAGTCACACATCTCTCACTTTAAATCAAAAGCTAAAAATGATTAAACTTAGTGAGGAAGGCATGCCGAAAGCCAAGACAGGCTGAAAGCTAGGCTTTTGCACCAGCTTGCCAAGTTGTAAAAATTAAAGTAGTAGAAATTAAAAAGGCTATTCCAATGAACACATGAATGATAAAAACGTGAAACAGCCTTATTGTCGATATGGAGAAAGTTTTAGTGGTCTAGATGGAAGATCAAACCAGTCACAGCACTATCATAAGCCAAAGCCAGATCAAGAGCAAAGCCCTAATTGTCTTCAATTCTCTGAAGGCTGAGAGAGGTGAGAAAGCTACAGAAGAAAAGTTTGAAGCTAGCAGAGGTCAGTTCATGAATTTTGAGGAAAGAAGCTGTCTCCATTACATAAAAGAGCAAGGTGACGCAGCAAGTGCTGATATAGAAAAAAAAAAGCCGCAGCAAATTATCCAGAAAATCTAGCAAAGATAACTGATGAAACTGGCTACACTGAACAATTTTCAATGTAGACAAAACAGCCTTATTTTGGAAGAAGATGCCATCTAGGGCTTTCATAGCTAGAGAGGAGAAGTTAATGCCTTGCTTCAAAGCTTCAAAGGACAGGCTCACTCCCTTGTTAGGTACTAATGCAGCTGGTGACTTTGAGTTGAAGCCAATGCTCATTTAGCATTCCAGAACTCCTAGGATCCTTAAGAATTATACTAAATATACTCTGCCTATGATCTATACATGGAACATCAAAGCCTGGATGACAGCACATCTGTTTACAACATGGCTTACTGAATATTGTAAGCCCACTGTTGAGACCTACTTCTCAGAAAAAAAGATTCCTTTCAAAATATTACTGCTCATTGAAAATGCACCTGGTCACCCAAGAGCTCTGATGGAGATGTACAAGGAAATTAATGTTATTTTCATGCCTGATAACACAACATCCATTCTGCAGCCCCTGGATCAAGGAGCGATTTCGACTTTCAAGTGTTATTATTTAAGAAACACATTTTGTAAGGCTATAGCTGTCATAGATAGTGATTCCTTTGATGGATCTGGGCAAAGTAAATTGAAAACCTTCTGGAAAGGATTCACCATTCTAGACGCCATTAAGAACATTCAAGATTCATGGCAGCAGTCAAAATATCAACATGAACAGGAGTTTGGAAGAAGTTGATTCCAGCCGTCATGGATGATTTTGAGAGGTTCAAGACTTCATTGGAGAAAGTAACTGCAGATGTGGTAGAAATAGCAAGAAAACCAGAATTAGAAGTACAGTCTGAAGATGTGACTGAATTGCTGCAATCTCATGATAAAACTTTAACAGATGAGGAGTTGCTTCTCATGGATGAGCAAAGAAAGTTGATTCTTGAGATGGGATCTACTTCTGGTGAACATGCTGTTAACATTGTTGAAATACAACAAGGGATTTAAAATATTACATGAACTTAGTTGATAAAGCAACAACAGAGTTTGAGAGGATTGATTCCAGACTTGAAAGAAATTCTACTGTGGGTAAAGCTCTCAAACAGCATGGCACACTACACAGAAATCTTTCATGAAAGGAAGAGTCAATTGATGTGGCAATCTTCATTGTTATCCTATTTTAAGAAATTGTCTCAGCCAAACCAACCTTCAGCAACCACCACCCTTAACAGTCAGCAGCTATCAAGACCCTCCACCAGCAAAAAGATTACTACTTGCTGAGAGCTCAGAAGATGGTCAGCAAATTTTAGCAATAAAGTATTTTTAATGAATGTATGTACATTTTTTCCTTTAGACATAATGCTACTACACACTTAACAGACTACGATATAGTATAAACATAGCTTTCATATGCACTGGGAAACCGAAATTTTGTGTAACTAGTTTTTTAATCATATTCACTATATTGAGGTGGTCTGAACTGAACCCACAATATCTCCAAGGAATGCCTGTAGTAATAATTAAAGATATTGCAAAAAAAATAGAGTAGGTATATATTTCTATTCTATTTTCATAAAATGAGGACACTATCAAACACTATCATTAATATCACATAGAAGTAAAATTTTGAAGAAGATCATTAAAAAGTGGTGGCAGCAGTACATAGACAGGGAACTGCCAGGAATTCAAGCTTGATTCAGAAGAATATGTGGGACAAGGGATATCATTGCTGGTGTGAGATGAATCCTGGCTGAAAGGAGAGAATACCAGAAATATACTTGCCTATTTATTGATTTTGTAAAGGTGTTCCACTGTGTGGATAATAACAAATTATGGATAAAACTGTGAAGAATGTGAATTTCATAACAAATGTGCTGATGAGGAACCTGTACTTAGACCAAGAGGCAGTCTTTTGAGCAGAACAAAGGGATACTGTGTGGTTTAAAGTCAAGAAAGGTGTGTGTCATCCTTTCACTATACTTATTCAGTGTGTATGCTGAGCAAATAATTGGAGAAGCTGGACTATGTGAAGAAGACTAGGCATCAGAATTGAAGAAAGACTCATTATTAACCTTCAATATGTAGATGACACAACCTTACTTGCTGAAAGGGAAGAGGACTTAGAGCACTTACTGATGAAGATCAAAGACTACACAGCCTTTGGTATGGATTACATCTCAAGATAAAGAAGACAAGAATTCTCAGAAGTGGACCAACGAGCAACATCATGATAAATAGAGAAAAGATTGAAGTTGTAAAAGATTTCATTTTACTGGGATTCACAATCAATACCTATGGAAGCAATAGTCAAGAAATCAAAAGACACATTGCATTGGACAAATCTGCTGCAAAAGGCCTCTTTAAGTGTTAAAAAGCAAAGATGTCACTTTAAGGACTAAGGTACGCCTGACCCAAGCCGTGGTGTTTTCAATTGCCTCGTATGCATGTGAAGCCTGGAAAATGATAAGGACGACCAGAGAAGAATTGATGCCTTTGAATTACGATGTTGGCAAAGAATATCGTATATACCATGGGCTGCCAGAGAAAACAAACAAATCAGTCTTGGGGAAACTACAGCCAGGTTGCTCATTAGATGAAAGGATGACGAGGGACTTTGTCTCATGTACTTTGGGCATATTATCAGGAGGGACCAGTCCCTGAAGGAGCACATCATGCTTCATAAATAGAGGGTCAGTGAAAAAGAGGAAGACACTCAATGAGATGGACTGACACAGTGGCTGCAACAGTGGGCTCAAGCACGACAATGATTATGAGGATGGTGCAGGACCGGGCAGTGTTTTGTTCTGTTGTACATAGGGTCGCCATGAGTCAGAACCAATTCAATGGCACCTAACAACAACAACATATTTTTCATAGGTATATAGGTTTTTTTTTTAATATAGTGATATTACAAAATTATCTTCAATGAGACAAACTAAGAGATTTTTAAAAAAATAGTGTTAATAAATTTTTTAATAAAATAATGTTATTTCAGCTAAATCACTATTGTTTCATAAAATTTTAAATTGGATCTTGACCATTATCTGAAATGAAAAATATTATAATTTCATAAATGGAAAGTTTCATGAAATACAATATCCTCTATGAAAACAACTGCTTCAATAAAAATATTTATAGAGGATAATCTAGGAAGGTAGAACTTGTATTTTGTAGGTGTTTGATAGAGATCTTGAAGGTTGCTGGGCAGAAGATTGGTAAATCTGTATAAAAATCTGCATAAAGACTCAAAAAATTCATATTACTCAAACCTAACAGGGTGAAATGGAATGGTCCTGACAAAGGCTAAGCAGCAGGGAAAGGCAATGAGGCCCCTGAAATAAAATTACCATGAAGGAGGGCAAGAACGGTTGATTCTGTACCCAGTAGGGGAGATCAAGGCAGAATGGAGGTTCCACATCAATAAAGCACTAGAATCGAGTACATGTCCCAACACCCAAGAGGGAGCCAGTTTGTACCAAGAATGTGGCTGTGTAATTAAACACAAAGAGCTACACCACTGCCTCCTCCAGTTTCATCGCTCTCTCTCCCAACCACTGCAGCCTGGGCAGGAGTTTGTGCCAGCCTCAGTGGCAACTGTTGGAACCTCAGGTTCAGCCGCAGGGTCAGTATTTTGAACATAACAGGAAGCAGTGATGTTCCTTAGTGTTCAAAGTGGTCACAATGGTGAAAGGAGGCCAAGTCTGTGACTATCTGAGTTTGACCTGAGGTCTACTGCTGCAGCATCTCCTTCTAAAGCAACTATCTTTAGAGACAGTGTGGAATTTACCAACCTCATTGGTTTGCTGAGGGGATCCAGCTGCAAGGCGGAGGTGGCCTGTATTACTTATGTTAGCCCCTGGGGGAGTCTTGGACACACCAAGGGTGAGGGATGAAGGAAGGAGACTGACTTCCCAACAATGGGCAAGTGCTCGGTGTGGCACTTTAGATAGCTCTTCAAGGCCTATTCACACCCCGGATATTAAAAAGGGATGAAAATTTACCTAATATTCAAAGAACATGTAAAGTAAAAAGACTGACTTTACAGTGGTTTTTGCACCACATTGGGGGCCATAGTGATTGAGACAGTTTTCCTGAAACTAGTTGGTTTTTTTAAACTTCCTGATTTCAAGTCAACAATAACCAAAAACCAAACTGAGCCCATTGCCATCGAGTCGATTCCGACTCATAGCGACCCTATAGGACAGAGTAGAACTGCCACATAGAGTTTCCAAGGAGCACCTGGTGGATTCAAACTGCCAACCTTTTGGTTAGCAGCCATAGCACTTAACCACTACGCGACTGGGGTTTCTAGTCAACGATAAGGGTGCCCATATTCTAAGTCCAAGTATGAATACGTGTCCTTAAGTGAAAATTTAATCACAAAGTCTTTCAGATTAAAATCCTTCTAGACCAGTAAGATCCCATAAACACAAAGTATTTTATGCTGCAGGCTAAACACGTTCATTAGTACAAAAAAATTTGACTAAAATTCAGTTCAGTAAATCTATATTAACTATTCAATATTTTCAAAACATTTCATCAAATAATATACTATGTGAAAGAGAACAGTGTCCGAACTTTAATCATGTGCTGTTCCAGTTCGTTGCTAACTCTGTTCTACAACCGCTAAAGACCTTCTATTCCGTTAGGCCTCATTGCATATCTGACTTTTTATCAGGATAAATACAGCTAGGTATTGGAATTTGATTTTATTTCACATTTCACTTGAATCTCTGAATGAGACTCTTGATTTCAAAACTCCAGTTATGCTTTTTCCAAAATAAAGATTACCTTCCTCTCCAGCTCATGAATTCCTTTCCCTTAAGTTTTCTGTTATCAAATAAAGTATTCCTCCTCCATATACTTTAAAAAAAGCTGAGAAGTGATCCCATATTATTGTCATACATATGTACATTTTACCCTAAACCGCAGGCAGTGACTGTTTATGGATTGGGACTGAAATTTGTACAGAATAGCAGCTAGGCCATGATGAGTCCAGGCAGTGCATTTTTAAAAATGGAAAATAGGGAAGAAGGACTCATTCAGTTCCAGTCCCTTGAGTTCATAATAAGCAATTAAACATCTGTAATTAAATTTCCATTTACTCAGCAGACCAGAACAGCACATTCAAATCCAGTCTTCAGGGTAAGTAATAAGCTTTATAAAAACTACATTCACTAATTTTGATAATAAAGAATGTAACAAAAACAATAAAAAATAAATGTGTGTGTAAGGGATCTGGTGGTATTTAAGGTCTAGACAGACTTAACTGGACTCCAAAATTAATAAGCACCTGCAGAAATAAAATAAACAACACTAAAAATTAATATGCATTTATTTCAGTTCTGGGTAAGGGTAGCAATTAATGTGGGCAAGAAAGGGGATTAAGAATGAAACACCTGTGAGTATTAAAAATTGTAACATACTCTTTTAAAATGATTTCTCTTGCTATGAACAACGTTGAAGACATGTGGGAGGAGGAGATTTATAATATCATAAAAGTATGATTCCTGGGCTTTAGTCTCATTCTTGGGTCTCAATAATAACCTTTTATATATAAGACAAATCTGATTATACAGTTTTCCACCAAAATAGTAAACATAAAAACTGTCAGCCAGTTTCTAATTTGAGTGAAAGTACTGCTGATAAATTATTGTTACAGGTACTCAATTAGGGTTTATTGCTCACTTTATGTTTTCAGAGATCTGAATTAGAAATACAGGGCCCTTGATTTTCAGAAGCTTGTACTGTCCTCAGAGGTCCAAGGGATACTCACCAGAAGCAAATAGAGAAGAACTATAAAGATGTGCATAGCACATCGAATTAGAAGATATCTTTCTTGCTTTATTTCACCAGCTGCATAATAACATTACGATGTGAAAGAAAGGAGAGCCACTATTTTTATCTACATTTTTCGGAAGACAAAACTAAGGCAGTGTGGGCTTTTGGGTTTGAAAAGCAATTGCACCATAAAATAATTAATGATAAAATTAAAGAATTTAGCCCTTAGAAGTTTCAGCTAAGACATTGTACAATATCTCAGTGAAAGCTCACAACAAACAACAACCATGTGCGATGTTGTTGATCTTGTTGGGTACGAGTGAATGGGTACAACTCACAGTGACCCTATGTACAACAGAATGGAACACTGTCCAGTACTGTACCACTCTCACAATCGTTGCTATGTTTGAGCCCCTTGTTGCAGCCACTGTGTTAATCCACCTCACTGAGGGTCTTCCTTTTATTCGCTGACCCTCTACCTTACCAAGCATGATGTCCTTCTCCAAGGACTGGTCCCTCCTGATAACATGTTCTAAGTATGTGAGATGAAGTCTAACCATCCTCGCTTCCAAGGAGCACTCAGGCTGCACTTTGTCCAAGACAAACTTGTTCTTTCTTTGGGGAGTCCATGGAATAGTCAATAAACTTGGCCAATGCCACAGTTCAAAGGCATCAATTCTTCTTTGTTGTTGTTGTTGTTGGGTGCCATCAAGTCGGTTCTAACTCACAGCAACCCTATGCATAACAGAACGAAACACTGCCTGGTCTTAAGCCATCCTTAAAATCGTTGTTATGCTTGAGCTCATTGTTGCAGCCACTGTGTCAATCCACCTCATTGAGGGTCTTCCTTTTTTCCGCTGACCCTGTACTTTGCCAAGCATGATGTCCTCCAGGGACTGATCCCTCCTGAAAACATGTCCAAAGTATGTAAGACTCAGTCTCGCCATCCTTACCTCTAAGGACCATTCTGGCTGTACTTTTTCTAGGACAGATTTGTTCGTTCTTTTGGCAGTCCATGGTATATTCAATATATTTTGCCAACGCCACAATTCAAAGGCATCAATTCTTGGGTCTTCCTTATTCATTGTCCAGCTTTCACATGCATATAATGTGATTGAAAATACCATGACTTGGGTCAGGTGCACCTTAGTCTTCGAGGTGACATCTTTGCTTTTCAACACTTTAAAGAGGACCTTTGCAGCAGATTTACCCAATGCAATGCATCTTTTGATTTCTTGACTGCTGCTTCCATGACTGTTGATTGTGGATCCAAGTAAAATGAATTCCTTGACAACTTCAATCTTATCTCTGTTTATCATGATGTTGCTTCTTGGTCCAGTTGTGAGGATTTCTGTTTTCTTTATGTTGAGGTGCAATCCATACCGAAGGCAGTGGTCTTTGATCTTCATTAATAAGTGCTTCAAGTCCTCTTCACTTTCAGCAAGCAAGCTTGTGTCATCTGCATCATGCAGGTTGTTAATGAGTCTTCCTCCAATCCTGATGCCCTGTTCTTCTTCAGATAGTCCAGCTTCTCATATTTTATGCTCAGCATACACATTGAATAGGTATGGTGAAAGAATACAACACTGACGCACACCTTTCCTGACTTTAAACCAATCAGCATCCCTTTGTTCTGTCTGAACAAGTGCCTCTTGATCTATGTAAATGTTCCTCTTGAGCACAACAATTAAGTGTTCTGGAATTCCGATTCTTCGCAACGTTATCCATAATTTGTTATGATCCACACAGTCGAATGCCTTTGCATAGTCAATAAAACACAAGTAAACATCCTTCTGGTATTCTCTGCTTTCAGCCAGGATCCATCTGATATCAGCAATGATATCCCTGGTTCCACGTCCTCTTCTGAAACTGGCCTGAATTTCTGGCAGTTCCCTGTAGATATACTGCTGCAGCCGTTTTTGAATGATCTTCAGCAAAATTTTGCTTGCGCGTGATATTAATGATATTGTTCTATAATTTCCACATTCAATTGGGTCACCTTTCTTGGGAATAGGCATAAATATGGATCTCTTCCAGTCAGTTGGCCAGGAAGCTGTCTTCCGTATTTCTTGGCATAGACGAGTGAGCACGTCCACCGCTGCATCTGTTTGTTGAAACATCTCAATTGACATTCCATCAATTCCTGGAGCCTTGTTTTTCACCAATGCCTTCAGAGCACCTTGGACTCCTTCCTTCAGTACCATCGGTTCCTGATCATATGCTGCCTCTTGAAATGGTTGAACATCGACTAATTCCTTTTGGTATAATGACTCTGTGTATTCCTTCCATCTTCTTTTGATGCTTCCTGCATTGTTTAATATTTTCCCCATAGAATCCTTCGCTATTGCAACGCAGGCTTGAATTTTTTCTTCAATTCTTTCAGCTTGAGAAACGTCCAGAGTGTTTTTTCCTTTTGGTTTTTTATCTCCGGCTTTTTACGTATGTCATTATAATACTTTATCTTCCCAAGACACCCTTCAAAATCTTCTGTTCAGTTCTTTTACTTCATCAATTCTTCCTTTTGCTTTAGGTGCTCGACATTTGAAAGCAAGTTTCAGGCCTCCTCTGCCATCCATCTTGGTCTTTTCTTTCTTTCCTGTCTTTTCAGTGACCTCTTGCTTTCTTCGTGTATGATGTCCTTGATGTCATTTCACAATTCATCTGGTCTTCGGTCGCTAGTGTTCAATGCGTCAAATCTATTCCTGAGATGGTCTCTAAATTCAGGTGGGATATACTCAAGGTCATATTTTGGCTCTCGTGGACTTGTTCTGATTTTCTTCAGTTTTAGCTTGAACTTGCATATGAGTAATTGATGGTCTGTTCCACAGTTAGCCCCTGGCCTTGTGCTGACTGATGATATTGAGCTTTTCCATCGTCTCTTTCCACAGATGTAGTCAATTTGATTTTTGTGTGTTCCATTTGGCGAAGTCCATGTGTATAGTCACCATTTATATAGGTGAAAGAAGGTATTTGCAATGAAGAAGTCAGTCTGGCAAAATTCTATCATTCGATCTCCGGCATTGCTTCTATCACCAAGGCCATATTTTCCAACTACTGATCCTTCTTCTTTGTTTCCAACTTTCGCATTCCAATTTCCAGTAATTATCAATGCATCTTGATTGCATGTTTGATCAATTTCAGACTCCAACAGCTGATAAAAATCTTGAATTTCTTCATCTTTGGCTCTAGTGGTTGGTATGTAAATTTGAATAATAGTCGCATTAACTGGTCTTCCTTGTAGCCATATGGATATTATGCTATCACTGACAGCATTGTACTTCAGGATAGGTCTTGAAATGTTCTTTTTGATAATGAATGCAACATCATTCCCCTTCAAGTTGTCATTCCCAGCATAGTAGACTATATGATTGTCCAATTCAAAATGGCCAATACCAGTCCATTTCAGCTCACTAATACCTAGGATATTGATATTTATGCATTCCATTTCATTTTTTGACGATTTCCAAATTTCCTAGACTCATACTTTGTACATTCCAAGTGCCAATTATTAATGGATGTTTGCAGCTGTTTCTTTTCATTTTGAGTCTTGCCACATCAGCGAATGAAGGTCCCAAAAACTTGACTCCATCCACTTCGTTAAGGTCGACTCTACTTTGAGGAGGCAGCTCTTCTCCTGTCATCTTCTGAGTGCCTTCCAACCTGGGGGGCTCTCATCTTCCAGCACTATATCAGACAATGTTCCACTGCTATTCATAAGGTTTTCACTGGCTTATGCTTTTCAGAAGTAGGCTGTCGGGTCCTTTTTCCTAGTCTGTCTTAGTCTGGAAGCTCAGCTGAAGCCTGTCCTCTATCGGTGACCCTGCTGGTATCTGAATACTGGTGGCATGGCTTCCAGCATCTCAGCAACATGCAAGCCCCCACAGTATGAAAAACTGACAGACACGTCGGGCAATTCTTCTTTAGTCTTTCTTATTCATTAGCCAGCTTTCTTGTGCATATGAGGTTATTAAAAATACCATGGCTTGGGTCAGGTGCACCTTAGTCCTCGAAGTGACCTCATTGCATTTCCGCACTTTAAAGAGGTCTTTTGCAGCAGATTTGCTCAATGCAATACGTTATTTGATATCTTGACTGCTATTTCCATGGGCATTGATTGTGGATCCAAGTAAAATGAAATCCTTGACAACTTCAATCTTTTCTCCATTTATATGATGTTGCTTATTGGTCCAGTTGTAAGGATTTTTGTTTTCTTTATGTTGAGGTGTAATCCATACTGAAGGCTGTAATCTTTGATCTTCATCTGTAAGCGCTTCAAGTCATCTTCACTTTCAGTAAGCAAGATAGTGTCATCTGTATATTGAAGATTATTAATCAGTCTTCCTCCAATCCTGATCCTGCATTCTTCTTCATATAGTCCAGCTTCTCAGGTTATTTGCTCAAGGTATAGATTGAATAAGTATGGTGAAAGGATACAACCCTGACACATACCTTTCCTGATTTTAATTCAGGATTTTTTGTCCCCTTGTTCTGTTCAAAAGACTGACTCTTCACCTAAGAACACATTTCCCGTGAGCACAATTTAGTGTTCTGGAATTCCTGTTCTTTGCAATGGTATCCATAATTTGTTATGATCCACACAGTTGAATACCTTCGGATAGTCAACAAAACACAGGTAAACATCTTTCTGGTATTCTCAACTTTCAGTGAAGATCCACCTGACATCAGCAATGATATCCCTCATTTGGTGTCTTCTACTGAATCCTGTTCTTGTGCTGCTATAACCATTTTTGAATGATCTTCAGCAAAATTTTACTTGTGTGTGATATTGTTGATATTGTTCGATAATTTCAGCATTCTGTTGGCTCACCTTTCTTTAGAACGGGTACAAATATGGATCTCTTCCAGTGGGTTGGCCAGGTAGCTGTCAACCAAATTTCTTGGTATAGACAAGAAAACCCCTCCAGTGCTGCATCTGCCTTGTTTTTCTACCAGTGCCTTCAGTGCAACCTGGGCTTCTTCCTTCAATATGCTACCCCTGAAATGTCGAACATCAGCCAATTCTTTTTTGGTATAGTAAAAAAAAAAAAAAAATTAGTTTTTTTTTAACCCTGTGTATTCCTTCCATCTCCTTTTGTTGCTTCCTTCATTGTTCAATATTTTACTCATAGAATTCTTAAAAATTGCAACTCAAGTCTTTAATTTTTTCTTCACTTCTTTCAGCTTGAGAAATGCCAAGCATGCCTTTCCCTTTTGGTTTTCTACCTCCAGGCCTTCGCACATTTCGTTATAGTACTTTACTTTGTCTTCGCTGTCCTCCCTTTGAAATCTTCTGTTCAGCTCTTTTATTTCATCAGTTCTTCCATTCTCTTTAGCTATTCTACGCTCAAGAGTAAATTTCAGAGTCTCTTCTGACATCCACTTTGGTCTTTTCTTCCTTTCCTGTCTTTTTAATGACCTTTTGCTTTTTTTTCATGTATGACGTCCTTGATGTCATTACACAACCTGTCTGATGTTCAGTCATTAGTGTTCAGTGCACCAAATCTATTCTTGAGATGATCTCTAAATTCAGGTGGGATATACTCAAGGTCATACTTTGGCTCTCATGGATTTGTTTTAATTTTCTTCAGCTTCAACTTGAGCTTTCATATGAGCAATTGATGGTCTGTTCTGCAATCAGCTCCGGCCTTGTTCTGACTGATGATATTGGGCTTTTCTATTGTGTCTTTCCCCAGATGTAGTTGATTTGATTCCTGTGTTTTCCACTCAGTGAGGTCCATGTGTATAGTCACTGTTTATGTTGCTGGTAAAAAGTATTAGCAATGAATAGGTCATTGGTCTTGCAAAATTCTAACAATCGATCTCTAGTGTCATTTCCATCACCAAGGCCATTTTTTCCAACTACCGTTCCTTCTTTGTTTACAAATTTCAGATTTTATTCACTAGTAATTATCAATGTACCTTGATGGCATGTTTGATCAATTTCAGAGTGCAAAAATTGGTAAAAACCTACAATTTCCTCATCCTTAGCATTAGTGGTTGGTATGTAAATTCAAATAACTGTCGTATTAACTGGTCTTCCTTTTAGGTGTATGGATATTACCCTATCACTGACAGCGTCGTACTTTGGGATAGATCTTGAAATGTTCTTTTTGACAATGAATGGACATCATTCCTCTTCAATTTGTCACTTCCAGCATAGTAGGCCATATGATTTTCTGATTCAAAATGGCCAATAGCAGCCCACTTCAGCTTACAACCACCTAGGATATCAATCTTTATGCATTCCATTTCTTTTTTGATGACTTAGAATTTTCCTAGATACATACTTCGTACATTCCACATTCTGATTATTAATGGGTGTTTCAAGCTGTTTCTTCTCATTTTGAATTGTACCACATCAGGAAAATGAAGATCCTGAATGCTTGACTCCATCCATGTCATTAAAATTGACTTTGAGGAGGCAGCTCTTTCTCAGTCTTGTTTTGAGTACCTTCCAAACTGAGGGGCTCATCTTCTGGCACTATATCTCTCATATTTTATATATATATATGTATGTATATATCTCACATATATATGTGAGATAGGAGTGTGATTATATTTCCATTTTAGAAATAAGGAAAATAAAGCTTATTAAATAACTTGCCTAAGGATACATAGCCAATAGTGACAGAGCCAGGATTTGAACCTCCCATCTGTCCATGGGAAACCCTGGTCGTGTAGTGGTTTAAGTTCTACGGCAGCTAACCAAAAGGTTGGCCGTTCGAATCTATGACGCTCCCCTTGGAAACCCTGTGGGGCTGTTTTACTCTGTCCTATAGGGTGGCTATGAGTCAGAATCAACACGACAGCAATGGGTTTATGGTTTATCTGTCCATGGTAAGGAGTCCTGGTGGTATAGGTGGCAATTAGAGCCTACCAGTTGCTCCATGGGAGAAAGTTGTGGCAATCTGCTTTTGTAAAGATTACAGCCTTGAAAAAATCCTATGAGGCAGTTCTACTCTGTCCTAGAGAGGCACTATGATTTAGAACCAAATCAATGGCAATGAGTTTTAATTGTCCATTGGCCTGATGCAGTAACCTACCCTCCTTTATTTACTTATCTCTATGAATTTGTCAGGCTACTCAACTTCTCTGAGCTTCAGTTTCCCTGTGGATAGCATGCAGCTAACACCACCACCTATTTTCATGGTTATTACGTGGATTAAGTGGCAAGATTTTTGTAAAGTTCTTACCCTCAGTAGATGCTCCATTAAATGTGAGCATTTTTTTTTTTTCTCTCTCTCTCCACTTTAGGAAAATTTTCCAAAGCGACACAGGTAGTCAATAGCAGATCCAGGACCTAGCCTCCATTTCTTGGATTGCCATAAATTTTCTTTTGCAATGTACCAACATTGTCCAATCTCCATAGTATGCATTTTCCTCTGTTTACAAATGCTATGCCAGTTCCATTACCTGTGTGTCCAAAGGCCATGTTACTTAATAGAAAAGAGCAAGCAGTTGGTGTTCCTCACCATGTCCTAGGCACTCACAGGAAAGGACAGCTATTCTGTGAGCTACGTATCAGTCACTGATCATGGAATTCTTTCATTTTGGGAGTGGGGTTGGGGATGTGCTAATTAAAATAAAACAGTGTATTCTACAAAGGAAGTAATTAAACGATTTCTTACAGAGCACAGAAAATATTAAACCTTTCTGAGGGTGGTAAGAAATACCCTAAGACTAGAACTCAATGAATAAGTCAACAGAAGACTTCTGCTACTTCAAAAAATAACAATCCTTTTTCAGCTGGTTTCCTTGTGGTTTTAATGATGTGCTTGTAGTATGGTTTCCAAACCTGAGTACATGTAACTTAAAGGTAGTCAAGTTCTCCATCAGATAGTAACTAACCAGCTCCATTGGCTAACAGACACTAAGATGCAGTGTTATATTTTGAAATGCATGAGTTGTATCTTGATGTTTCAAGACCAAATAACTCAAGATCTTAATAATTACTTCTAAGAATAATTACTTGCAATCACAATAATCATTCGCAATAATGTTAGTAAAAATAATATGGCACAGTGACAATTTCTCCACCTCCCACAGTAGCTAAAAGCTATCCTCCTCTGCTAAGGAACAATAAATACCAGAGGTGAGCACTGCAGTGGGTCTTTGAATTATTCATGAGACCATACACGTCACTTGCATCTGTATGTTTAAAACAAAACAAAAAACCATGAGGGTATAATAGCACATTAGGGATGCAAATTACAAAAAGGCAGACTTTTTTTCTCATTTAGTGACAATTTTCATAATTCAGTCCGAACAGCATCCTTGCCAATAGTGAAGTGCCTGCTTTTTATTCTTTACAGTTGCTAAGGTTCATTTTGCGTGGCCAGGTCAACATTTGGGGCATCACTATTAGCTCTTACTTACCCATTTTTATCACCTCCTAATGCACAGCAACAACACTGATTAAATCATTCTCGTAATTTTTCTGAGATGAGAATACAGTGAAGTTGCATCATTTGTGCATTTAAAACATGTGAATTCAATGATACATGCTCAAAAAAGAAAAAAATAATTTAAAAATACACTGCACACATTGAGGGAAAAACACAGGAAGGATAAAGTAAATGAGGTTAAAACGTTAACATCGGGGAATTGTTTGTACTATTCATACAACATTTTGGTGGGTAAAATTATGACAAAAGAAAAAATCACCTTGCAACTCATTGTGCTATTCTAGTATATGAATGAGTATGTACTATGGAATGAGAGGAGATGGGACCTGTGAAGCCCTACTTGGCTTCCGGTTCCACATATCTCATAGTACGAGCATCATGTCATACTGAGTGTAACTCTAGTGTTTCAACACGTGTGTTTTTTGTATAAAACTATTCTTAAAAATTTTACATATGTATTTTTATTATACACCGTACATTATACATTTATACATACTAGTTGCCAAACAGGGTTGTAAAACCAAGGACACTACATCTCACCAGTGATTTAAAGTTTTCAGGAGTCCTTAGGTTATGCAAATGGTTACAAGCTAGGCTATTAACTGAAAGGTTGGCAGTTCAAACAAAGTTAGAGGTCCCTTGAAAGAAAGGCCGGGCAATTTGTTCTAGAAGCATTGGAGCCATAAAAATCCTGTACAGTACAATTCTACCCTGAAACACATGGGGTCTCCATGAGTCAGAATTGACCGTAGGGCAACTTTTTTTTTTAAGGTTTTCAAGGGTGATTTGGGCTGTGGATGGTTTTTGCCTTCCATGTTAATTATAGGTCTTGTCCCTATGTCAGATGCAAGTCCACTGAACTCCCACTGACAGGAAGAAGAAAAAAGTTACATGAACTCATGAATTTAGGTTCTTGTTTTCTGTGCTCTTTGCTGCCTTTGAAGTACCTCTGCCATCACTAGGAGGAGAAACCCTTAAAGTGCCCTGATGTCCCTGATCCTCAGATGAAAGCATCCAACAACCTTAATGTGCTAATGTTTCAGGAATATTCTACTTGGGGGAAGAAAATGCCGTCTGAGGAAAGTAACAAAAGGAAATCTCTGACAAATATGAGTCATTAGTGGGAAAGTTGTCTTTGAGCAAGGGAGGTTCCTACTAGCTCTGTGATTAATTATGCTGACACATTTATTCCATTTATTTCTTCCCCATTTGAACCTCTACCACCACTTTTCTTCAATCGGCTATTATTACTGGACCTTTGTTGTCATGGGTTGAATTGTGTCCCCCCAAAATATCTGTCAACTTAGCTGGGCCATGATTCTCAGTATTGTGTGATTGTCCACCATTTTATGTGATTTTCCTATATGTTGTAAATCCTATCACTATGATGTAATAAGATGGATTAAAGGCAGCTGTACCGATAAGGTCTACAAGATTAGGTAGTGTCTTAAGCCAATCTCTTTTGAGATATAAAAGAGAGAAGTGAGCAGAGAGACATGGGGACATCATACCACCAAGAAAGCAGTGCCGAGAGCAGAGTGTGTCCTTTGGACCTGAGGCTCCTGAGCCGAGATGCTCCCAGACCAAGGGAGGACTGATGACAAGGACCTTCCTCCAGAGCCGACAGAGATAGGAAGCTTTTCTTTGGAGCCGACGCCCTGAGTTCAGACTTCTAGCTTACAGGACTGTGAAAAAATAAACTTCTCTTTGTTAAAGCCACCCATTTGTGGTATTTCTGTTATAGCAGCACTAGGTGACTAAGATACCTGTCTTAGTGTTTTGTAGACTCTCTGCCTTTTATTGTTGTTGTTAGTTGTCATCAAGGCCATTCCAACTCATGGAAACTTCTTGTGTACAAAGTAGAACTGCACGTCATAGCATTTTCAAGGTTGTAGACTTTCAGAAACAGATTGCCAGGCCTGACTTCCGAGGTGACTCTGGGTGGGTTTGAACCATCAACCTTTTAGTTAGTAGTCCAGTGCTTAATCATTTGTACTACCTGGGGTCACCCCTTTTATTGTAGGTTATCTAAAAAAAAAAAAAAATTCTGATAGATGGAGTTTAATGAATACGTGTTTACATATAAATGTACATATAACACTGCAACCCCCATAAAGCCATGAACTTGGCTTATCTTTACTTTCTATTTTTCATATGGGTTATTTTTACCCTGGCTCTCAACTTCTACCTATTTGTCTCAATCTTTTTTCTTTTTTTTCCATGTTAGTAGGAACAGGGAAAGCTAATGGAGTATATAGCAAAATACTATGTCTCAATGAAAATTGGCCTTTATCAATATTCACATTATTTGAACTGTTAAGTAAACCATTTCCATGAGCAATCAAGACCATAGTCTCACACAGCTCTGTTAATCCAAAACCATCTCCCTCAAGGGGGAGAAATTCTCCCTAATATATTCACTCTCTTGGTAACTGTTTTTTCTCCAGGATTCTCAGGGCAAATTAGGCATATTCCTTAAGAGACCACACTAATTTTACAATTTCCCTTTTGATCCAATTGCTAAAAAACCTTACTACCAAGTAGAAGAGAGCAGAAGACTGAGAGAAGGGGACATAAGTTTTGAATGGGGGGAAGAGGGTACAACGAAGGAAAATACTTGAGACACAACATGAGGACTATAAACAGCCAAAGCCTGAGGGTACTGGGTGCCTGGGGAATTTTAGTGGGGGAGTGAGGAATATCCATGGTGGATAGAAGGAATATAGAAAAAAAAAAAAAATGGGCAACTTTATTTTCAACAATTTTTCCTGTAATTGAGTAACCAAAGACCCAAAGGACAATTATCTAATTTTCCACCACTGAGTTCAAATTATATTTATCCTAATGTTCCAAGCCTCTTATAGGTACACTAAACAAGAAAAAGAAAGGAAGTCATTGCCATCGAGTCAATTCCAACTCACGGTGACTCTATACAACAGAATAGAACTGCCCCACAGGGTTTCCAAGGAGTGGCTGGTAAATTCAAACTGCCAACCTTTTGGTTAACAGCCAAGCTCTTAGCCACTGCACCACCAGGGCTCTGATAGGTATACTATGTACATTATAACACAGACCAAATTTGGCCAAGGAAATTTTCACCTCATATTTAAGAGTATACATCTTTTGGAACTTTGGTTGTTGTTGTAGCTCTTTTGTTTAGACTTTGCAAGAAATGTTAAGTGTGGTCAAAAGTACTTAGGACTAAGAGTTGGAAAACCTAAATACAAATTGTATGTTTTGTCAAGTTCAAAATTTTTTTTGTAATCTGTAAGAGAAAAGAAGATCACTTAGTGTCTTAATTACTTATTTTTGTGGTAACCACCTGTGATAATGTTAATAACGGTATGCCCTACCCATTGCACAAGTTTGTGGAGAGGACCAGAAGAGATCATGTACATGGCACACTTTATAATCTCTAAAGCATGACATAAATACATAGGAAGAGATTAGCTATGGCAATTATTTCATATCCCTATTGTTTGAGTAATTTAAAAGTATGACAAGTCTGTCAACAGTTTCCTGACAATACATGCTGCCCGGTGATCAGTCTGAATATTCTCCACCACATCTAAGTCTAGGACAAACCCAGACAGGACAATACAGAGTTTATTTCTAGGACAGTATGCTTCCACACAGCTTGTTTTCTTGGTCCCTAGGCTGCTTCAAGTCGTACGTAACAAAAGAAAAGGAAAATGAGATTTCAGAGTTTAAAACATGAGAAATTACAAAGTAGCATATAAGGCTTAAGTTGGTATTATGGATCCAATTTATCTCACTTTGATGATGTCTCATATATTTTAGATGCCTTTGGAGAAGGTTTCTCTACACACTTGTTCATTACCATGTTCTCATGGTGATGCTGGCTTGCCATTAATATAGCTGTAATAATTACATGTCATCTACTAGTTTCACAGATTTTTGCTTTTGTTGTTGTCCTTAAATCTTATCTAAATTAAGTGTTTAAAACATTAAATGCCCAGAGAGCAAAATTAACTAAGGAAATATCCTCTGGGGTACAACCTCCATCAATGATAATGAAACAGTGCCATAGTTTTATCCAGTTGTTGAATTCTGGTTCTGTATTGGTTCTTGTCAGACACAATGGATTAGACTCACTGGAAGCAAATAAAAAAAGATCTGGGTTAGTCTGCCCTCTAGTGCAGCTTACTGGTTCCTAAAATAAGCTAGAGAGACGTGTCCTGGAAGCTGATTGTGCAATTCTGTCAGAATGGCAAGTTGCCATCCTCACCAGCCCAAGATTTTCACAGCTCCCTCCTCCTTGGGAGCTACAGACTTTTCTAGCATTAGGTCACATTTCTAACCTAGTTTTGAAAAGAAATGCATAGGAGCCACACCCTCCTGGATCCATGCCTGCTTGAAGTCAGTGTTACATGACTTCCTTCACCATGGCTTTTGCCATTTGCTACCATTTCAGGAAAACAGGGATGCAAATAAATAAAAGGAAATATTTCTGAGTTCAGAAATGAAGGCTTTAGGATGGGCGTCTGAATGGAGGGTTTGGGGGCTAAGAACAGTTACTGGTGTTCATTAATCTCTTTGGGACAGTTTGGACTGGCCACATAGCAAAGCACCATGATCCTTAGCTGGCCCTTCGGAAGGTGAGCTTGCTGCAGTATGGATCCTTACGATGGACTCAGGGAACCACGTTGGCCGTGAAGAGCACACCTCTGCTTTATAGCTTCACTTCGATGCTGCTTTAGAGTTAGAAATTGAGGTGCTTTGGAAAACAGTTAAAATCTGCAGTTTATAGTCAACTGCATAAACACTGCCTTGTTTTTAAAAGAAAGTCTAAGTCTCAAAAGTGGAGTAATCTGAAAACTTTCCTGTTACACATGAATTCCAAAATTACTTCAAATGAACGAATACAATGTTAAATTACCTTTAATTTTTTTTTCAAGGCCTCGTGTATATATTTGCCTGGAAATTTCAAATTTCATGGTTGATCACAATCTGGCCTATACCTTTCTGCTCCAGTTAACTCTGCCCCATGCTCCTTAGTCCATGTCTCAAAGATATTTGACGAAGTAGTAATATTCTTTGTTTCTGGGCACCCCAAATCACCACCACCATTTCCTGACCTTCAAAAAAAATAAGTAAATAAAATAGTAACCTTTTTATCAACCGTTATATGGAAGTTGGAGCCCTGGTGGTGCAGTGGTTACGAGCTAGGGCAGCTAACCAAGAGGTCAGTAGTTCAAACCCAACCGCTGCTCTTTGGAAACCCTATGGGGCAGTTCTACTCTGTCCTGTACGGTTGCTATGAGTCAGAATTGACTTGACAGTAATGTGTTTGATACGGAAGTTAGTTTATATACATCCTATACGTATAATTTATATACATTCTAATATCTACAAATGCAAGGTTATCTTCCTACTTATATTTTTGTTATCAAAGCCAGTAGTCCAGTTGGGCTAAGTGTGATGAACTGAGTGTCACACAGTCCCTGAGGAAACCATCACAGACTGACTACCTCACTGGTCATTGGTGCAAGGGCTTCCTTGAACCATCAAGGTGAGTTCCTTCGTAGTAGAAATGTAAATACAATTTTGATATATTTTCTAATTCTTCTTCCCAGATAGTAAAACAACCACAACAAATACACAGGCTTTTAGGCTCTAAATATACTTATTAAACTGAATAGGAAGGAATTAATATGGAGAGGCAATATAAAGTAGCAGGCAGGGCACTAGGAATCAGGAGACCTGGATTCTAATTATGGTCTTCTGATTCCCAGTCTGCGTTACCTTGAGAAAATCTCTTTACTGTTCTAAGATGAGCCTTATTCTCCTCATCTGTATGGGGGAGGGATGCGCCTAGATTAAATCAGAGGTATTTCAACCTTCATTACCAAACTGCCTATTTTAATCATAGCTGTGTCTTCACGTCCACATCTGCATTTCAGTATGTTTAGCCTCTAAGTTTGCCAACGCAGTAACAGTGTTTCCCAAATACCGTGTTCTCACTGACGCTGTTTCCCAGTCTAATCCACACCCATGGCATGTTTGCCATTTACTGTACTGATTTTCCAGTCTGTTTTCTTTGCCCAAGTCTCTGAAAGACATTACAAGCTTAATCATTGTCATAAAGAAAAGATGAAAGATTGAAGGCTTTTTGATTGGCATTTTGCATATTTTTTCCTTAGAATTTGAAGAGCACATAAAACTCACTTGTTCCCTATCAGCATTTCCAGTTACCCCTTTAGTTTGCTGACATATGATTTGCAAGTCATTTTTGGAAATCTGAAACCTGTTAGAGATTGCAGATGCCAAGATCTGCATGGCTGCTATGGTTTTGGCAGGGTCTGCTCTTTTAAGACAACAAAGGCAGTAAACAGAAATCTGCTTTCCTCTGACTCTATTCTTTTTCAAAAGAAAAAAAAAATCTCTGTGCAGATGTATGGTGTTTAATAAGATTTCTAGGCCATCTTGGTTTAGACTGTCTTTGTTCTTAGTTTTACCCAAAATAGCATTTGGCCTTTTCATCTAAAGAACTGCAAGCTTATTCCTAGTATTAGCTTCTATTAACAGCATAGCTTCATATTCTTTTAATGTCTGTGATTTTCTTTAATAAAACTAATCATAGAAGAGCCAAGGGTTGACAGCAGTAAAAAATACGTTTCTGCCAATAGAAACAACTATTTGACTAATTTGAACCCTAATCCTGGCGAAGTTCCTTAGTTTTTGTGTTATTTAAGTCAGTTTCTAAATAGGCAACAAAAACTACAAAGGAGGTACAGCTAAATAAGCAAAGGAGATGAAAGGAAGGAGATACGACATCTGACTTAAGGCTTGGGAAAAGGGAAATATTTGAAGCCTTCAAGATTGGGCAGAATTTTAACAGAGAGAAATGGGAGAGACAGAAGTGGGGTAGGAACATTAAAGGCTAATGTGAAGAGTGAGAAAGGGACAGACGTATTGAAGAACAGCCAGAAGTTCAGTTTTGTTATGGGCGGTAGAACTATGTACTGGGAGACGAAGTTGAAAATGTGGTTTGTAATTAGCTTGGAGGGGATGAATGAGAGGGAATTTGTCTGTATTCCATCAGTGAACAATAGAGAGTGAGCTGAGCTTTAAAGTGAAGGAGTAACCCCAAAACGTCCAGACGAATTAAGAAATCCTTGTGCAAGGAAGATTAGAAGGGGCAGTTAGGAAAATTATTGCAATGGGCAGTGGACATAAAAATAAAGGAATAAAAGTGAGGCACCAGGGCCACTCCTGGGTATGAGCATCCACAGGAATAAATAAATATATGTCAGAACCAACCAAACCTATAGCTGTCGAGTAGATTCCGACTCATAGAGACCCTATAGGACAGAGTAGAACTTCCTTATAGGGTTTCCAAGGGGTGGCTGGTGGATTCCAAGTGCCGACCTTTTTGGTTAGCAGCCGTAGCTCTTACCCAGAGCCCTGGTGGTGCAGTTAGCAGCTACGGCTGCTAACCAAAAAGGTCAGCATTTCGAATCCAACAGCCACCCCTTGGGAACCCTATGGGGGAGTTCTACTGTGTCCTATAGGGTCACTATGAGTCAGAACTGATTCGATGGTACCTAACAACAACAATATATATTCTAATGTCTAAAAAAATATATATATATATTTGTTTGTGTGAGGCAGACTCATCAATATAAACAATTTGATTTAAAGAATGTTTTATGAAATTCATATACCCATGTGAATTATAGTTATTTTTTGAAGATTTAGAATAATGGGTGGAGAAGAGATACTTACATATTTGTTCATTGTCTAGTCAGCACACGTGAAGATTCTTTGTGGTACCCAGGGACCATCTCTTCATTTCTTTATTATCATATGCACTGTTTCTGGCTAATTTCATATCTCCTACCACGAGAAAAATGTATAAATACTATAATACCATGGCTCTCTAGAATTCATTTGTATTGAGACATCACAGCTCTTCTTGCCTGTGCAATTTCCTAATACCATTTATTTAATACTGGTTTTATCATCATTGTGTTTCTTGTGAATAATGGATCCCAGTGATTCTCAAATGTTGTTATTGTATTTCACTGATGTTACAAGATTGACCTGGACTATGGGAAAATATGAAACATAATTTATATTCCAGTCATTTTGAATTACTGTTTGCAATTTTATAGTACCTATTTAGAGAAATTCATCTTCCAACTATGTCTTGTCTTGAATTCAATAGCTCATAATCATTACGCTCCTAAAAGATGATTTCTTTCAACACTTATTGCACTATCACCAGTGAGAAGAATAGGCAGGGTCTGCGGGCAGAACAAGAATGGCCATCCATCCCATTCGTACAAGGAATATATGTTCCTCATCTGTCATGGATTAAGATTAACTCATGAGACCACAGTGTCGTCGCATCGATCAAGAGCAAGAGAGAACATGAATCAAAAGGGTCTGTTGCTGTTGTGAAGCAATAATTTTGAAAGATCTTAAATGTGTTAGGTACATCCATCCCCGAGGGGCTCTCTGACATGGGACACTGAGCACAAGGAGGGGTAGGATGACTACCCTGAGTGCTAATGATGAGGTGACACACAGGGTAAAGGGCATCTGCCATCATCCCTGCCACAGCACCATGGTCGTAACATGGATAAGTGGCAGCCAATGAATGGGTCACTCACATGGGCTCAAGACTAAGAGTTGGTAATAGACCCAAGCCCTGAACTCATCCTGCATTTGACGTGAGTGAAGGTAACCCACAATTAGCTTATTGGCACCTTTCTTGCAGCTCAATCTTGTACAGATCCATGAAACAAATACCATGTTGACTGGCAGGAGTGATAGGTTTGCCCCCAAAAGACCCCGTATGCACAAATCTGGAAGCTCCAAGTTGACCCCACACAAATGGTAAAGGGTAGGAGAGCAGGGCCCACACAGCCCTGGTTTGAGCTTGGGGCATTCCTGGGATAACACTACTAGCCTAGCCAGCAAAGACCTTGAAAAATTTGAGGATGGTCCTTCAAAGCATAGGGTCCTTGATTTCAATTGAGGCTCATTGTAAGGAATGAGCACTAGGATCTGAAGAGTGGGCATAGAGCGAAAAGAGAGACACTGAAAATGGCATCAATGTTCCGAGCCTAGAGACTGACTTACCTGGGCTGCCATTAATCAGGTGCTACATTTGCCTTCTTAACAATGTTTTAGACCATTTTTTATCTCTGAGACCTTTAAACAAAATGAAATAAAATAAATATGACTGTGGAAAGTTACTGTTATGGATTGAATTGTGTCCCTCAAAAATATGTGTTGTAAATCCTAACCTCTGTGCATGTGGTTATAATCCCATTTGAGAATGGGTTGTCTTTGTTATGTTTATAAGACAGAATTAGTGTAGGGTGTATCTTGAGTCAATCTCTTTTGGGAGATTAAAGCACAAGCTAGCAGAGAGAGATAGGGAGAAGAGAGATGCCATGCATATGAAGACCACCCAGGAGCAGAAGCTCAGAAGAGACAGTGACCTTTCTCCAAAACCGACAGAGAAAGAAAGAGTGAGAGAGCCTTCCCTTAGAGCTGGCACCCTGAATTCAGACTTCTAGCTTCATAAACTGTGGGAAAATAAATCTGTTTCTTAAAATCACCAATTTATGGTACTTCTATTGCAGCAGCACTACATAACTAAGACAACTACTTAACGTCTCTGTCCCTCAATTTCTTTATCTGCAAAGTAGGAATAACAAGATACCTATTTCAAGTGTTTGGCATGAATTTTAAGTTAGTATTTGTCAATCACTTGGAATGATGCCTGGCACGGAATAAGTGCTATTTAAGTGGCTGTTAGATGCATAGTTTCTCATACTTTTTCATAACTCCTCTCCATATATGACCCCAATTAATGTTTTAGCTAAGAGTCAAGCTGAAATGCGTAGTCATCTCTTACTTTCAAAGGACTTTTGCTGTTACAACCTAAATGAGGGGTCCTCAACAGATTGGTGTGCTGTTTGTGTCGACAATGAAACACAGTGAACTAAGATTTTTTTTCTTCGTCCTCTGCCACAGCCTTAATTCCGTTTTATCTTTAAGAGTATGCATATTTGTATGTCTGTCTACCCTTGTTAGATTGTAAGTTCCTTGTGGTCTGGGGCTGTGTCATTTTTATCTTTCTATCCCTCAGTAGTGTTTAGCACAGTGTTTACACAAAGTACATATTCGCTAGCTCTGTGAACAAAGCTGATTTTAGGAAACACACGCAAATGACGTGTGTACAAACACTTTCAAGTAGCTGGATAAATGGTTTTCTTGTGAAAACCAGAAACAGTCTGCATGAGGGTATCTAGCTGGGCCCTTCATGTGTCACAGCATGTGAATCACCTGTTTTGTCTAAAGATTAAACTTTTAACCTCAGCTCCACATCACAGCCCAATGTAATGATGTAAATGAAGCCATGTGGTCGAGCAGTCCTAACAAATAGCAGTCCCATTTCTTCTGTTGCTTTAAACTCTTGAAGTTTCACATGACTGCTGACTGTTCAAATTATTTGAAATATGTTTCCAAAGCCTTGCTTCTGCCCTCTTTAGAAATAAGTCATATCCAGCTGCAGTTCCTGCCACGCTGTAGTGTAGATGAAACACATTTAGCTTTGTTTTCTGTTAACATAGAAAAATTTGAATTGCTGAACAAGCATCTATAATATCAGAGAGTTAACACAGTAAAGACCTCAGAGATCAGCCTAGTACAGCTTATTACTTCTCCCGATGAAGACCCAAAAATAGAGAGGTAAGGTAACTGACCTACTTACCTATATAACTCAGCAAACTGCATTGAAAGGAATGAGCAAATGACTAAAAAAACTGATTTTTAGTTCAGATACTATACATGAGATTTTCGTCTATGGCTGAAAGTGTTAGTATTAAGCTTTGCTGTTGTTGTTGAAGTTCTCTTTTCCATCAGTTTCTACCATTCCATTCTCTGCTGGTTTTCCTTCAACTTTTTGGCCTTTCTTTCCAAGTTTACATCTCTTCGTTCTGGTATCTTATAAATGTTGCTGTCCCAGAGACGTGTCGCTATCCATTTGTCTTCTTGCTCCACCTTTATCTCTCTTGATGAGCCCATCGAACCACATGGCTTCGACAACCATTGTATTTTGATGTCTTCCAAATGTCTAACTGCAGATGTCCCCCCACAGACCCTTCTTTCCTGAAGAACAGATTATCTTCCAAAAATGTTACATTCCGGATACAGTGAAATCTTCTTTAATACGGCATTGAGGATTCCCATATTTGATCCTGGCCTCTTTCTAGGCTCAGAGCCTCTTCTCTTCCTCTCATGTCTACTCAACCAGCCATAACAAACTACCTGCATTCTCTTGAATACAAGATATCCTCACATGTCTCCATTCCTTTGTGTTTGGTGCACTTTCCACCTGGAAGTGTTCTGCACCACCTTTGCTTTGCTAACTCCCATTCAGCTTTCCCAAAACAGCTCAAGGTCACATCCTCCAAGATGTCTTCTTGCCCCCAAATCTGAGCTGCATGAACTATCTCTGCCACATGACTTAACCCAGTTTTGTATTTATTATGTAGCAAACTCCCTCCTAAAAGAAACAATATATTTGAGCTCTGTTTTTATAGGGTTGATTGAGCTTAGAACCAAAATTGCACACAGTAGATTTTCAATCAATGACTGTCAAATTACCAAGAGAATGAAAGGTGAATAAAAAAGAAACCCAGGCCCTCTTAAAGCAGATTTATTTTTTAGAACTTTTTATTTTGATGTTATTTCAAACCTGTAGAAATATTGTAAGACTATTATAAGGAATTCTCATATATTCTTTTATCTAGGTTTATTAATTGTTTATATTGCTGTATGATTCTCTCTGTATATATTTATATATGCATACTGTTCTAAACCACTTGAGAGAAAGTTAAAAACATCAGGTCACTTTATTCCTTAATTACTTTAGTGTGTAGTTTCTCAAAGCAAAGATATTTTCTTATATAAACACACTGTAGTTACTGGAATCAGAAAATTCAACATCAGTGCAATACTATTATCTAATGCATAGTCTATATTCAAATTGTGCCTATAATGTCCTTTGTGGCTCTTTTATAACTATTATTTTGACCAAAATGTCCTTTATAGATATTTTTTTCCTGATCCAAGATCCAGTGCAAGATTAAAACCAGATTTTGTTGTCATACCTCCTTTGCCTCCTTTAATATGGGACAGTTTCCTCAGCTTTCTTTGTATTTTTGACCTCAACATTTTTGAAGAGTACAGACTAGTTTTGTTGTTTATGTAGACTGTCTTTCATTTGAATTCGTCTGATATTTCCTAGTTATTAGGTTCAGGTTCTGCATTTTCAGCAGGAAGACCAATGAAGCAATCTTCTTAAAGCATATCAGGACTCACATGATATCTGTTTATCCCAATATTGTTGGTGTTAGCTTTGAGCATTTGGTTAAGGGTGGTGTCTACCAGCTTTCTCCACAGAAAATTATTATTTTCCCTTTATTATTAAGAAATGTTAGAGGGGAGACACATTTTAAGACTATGGAAACATCCTGTCCATTGAAAAACTTTCACCCATTAACTTTACTAACCATTCATGATTTCCTATGTCATCATTTCTTCCATATGTATTAGCTGACATTTTTTATAACACTGAGTTATTTAAAGCAGAATGGATTCATCGATTCTTATTTTATTCAATGAGATACAACCTATCATATTATTATTTATTTTGATGTTCAATACTTCTACATCTACTCGACTGGGAGCCTCTTCAACATTTTTGTCCTTTTGACATTCGCCATGATTCTTTGAACACTTCTTGACCTTTAGGCACAAAAAGATATTCTAGGCTCGTTTTGTACTTTCCCTGGTCTAGGGCTGGGATTAGCCATTTTACATGTTTAGTTCTTGTGTTTAGGACCATGATCCATTTCAAGTTAATATTTGTATATGGTGTTGATTTTAACTCTCCATTTGGGTATCCAAATTGTTCCAATGGCATTTATTGAAAAGATTATCCTTTCGACATAAAATTATCTTAGTAAATATGTTGCAAATTTATTAATCACATACATATGTATCTATGTTGCCCTGGTGGCACAGTGGTTAAGAGCTCAGGCTGCTACCCAAAAGGTTGGCAGGTTGAATCCACCGGTCACTCCTTGGAAACCCTATAGGGCAGTTCCATTCTGTCATATAGGGTTCACTATGAGTCGAGATCAACTTGATGGCAACTTTTTTTTTTTTTTAAGTATATATCTGTATCTGGGCTCTATTCTACTGTGTGTGTGTATGTGTATGTATATATACATACACACATATGTATGCATTACATATACATATTTTATATATATACACACACATTAATATGGTAGATTATTAACACTGCACTATCTTGATAATATTAACTTTGTAGTAATTCCGGGAAAAAAATATAACTTTTTGTTCCCCTTTTTCAAAATTGTTTTGGATATACCACATCACTTACATTTCATATAAATTTTAGAATTGGCTTGTTAGTTTCAACAAACTGCTGGGATTTTTATTGAAATTGCCTTGAATTTATATATCAATTTATAAAGAATTGATATCTAAAATGTATTTAGTCTTCTGACCCACAAATAGGTTATAATTCTTCATTTATTTATGCCTTTTTTATATTCTTTTATCATTGATTTTTACTTTTCAGCATACAGAACTTATACATATTTTGTTAAATTTATCCTTAAGTATTTCAAATTTGGGTGCTATTTGAATGCTATCTTAAGAGTTTCAGTTTCCAGTTGTTTGTGGCTTATACATAAAAATAAACTTTCGTTTATTGACCTTCTAGCCTTTGACTTTGCTAAAAACTTGCTAAACTCACTTATTATTTCTAGTGGCGATAACTTAGACATGTATGCTGTAAACCTTAAAGCAACCGTTAAAATAACCAGAGAATTACCGTTTAAAAAGTCAACAAAAAAATTTTCTTTTTATGGGCTCTTTATATGTCATCAGTGAATAAAAAGAGTTTACCTCTTGCTTTTCAATCTGTATATCTTTATCTGTTTTACAATAAATTTCATCAGGATTTCCAGGACAAAGGTGATTAAAAATGGTGACAGCAGATATTCTTGCTTTGTTCCTGATTTTAGGGGGTAATATGCTCAGGCAATCACACTTAGTATCATATAGTTGAAGGTTCTTTTCTTTTAGATGCATTTTATCAGGTTGAGGAAGTTCCCTTGTAATCCTAACTTGTTAAAAATTTTTTGTCATGAATGGGTGTTGAATTTTGTCAAATTCTTTCTCTGTATCTATTGAGATTATATACATTTTAGTATGGTGGAGTACACTGATTAATTTACTAATGCGAATACCAACCTTACATTCCTGGTATACAAATCTCATGGCTATGATAAACTGTTGCCATTGAGTGTATTCCAACTCATAGTGACCATATAGGACAGAGTAGAACTGCCCCATAGGGTTTCCAAGGCCATAACCTTTATGGAAGCAGACTGTCACATCTTTCTCTCTTGGAGTAGCTGGTGGGTTGGAACCACCAACCTTTCGGTTAGCAACCAAACACATTACCACTGCACCACCAGCGCTGCTTTCTTAGTTTTGATATATTATCCTTTTTTTATATTTTCAAGATTTCTTTTGCTGCAGTATTGTCAAACTTTTTTTTTTTGCACCTATGTTCAGAGGGTTGCTGGTCTGCAGATTTCTTTCCATATGTTGTTTTTGTCTGGTTTTAGTTATCAGGGTAATTCTAGCCTCTTAAAATGAGTCTGGGTATGTTCTTTTCTATTTTCTGTAAGATTTGTGCATAAATGGTACAAGTTATTAACTGTTTAGTCAGATTCACCAGAAAAGCCAACTGTGTCTGAGAATTTTTGGTGGGAAGGTTTTTAACTATGAAATCAATTTATTTAATAGACTACAAGGCTGTTTAGGTTATGTATATTTTCTTAAGTGAGCTCTGGTAGTTTTTATATTTCAAGAAATTGATCTGTTTCATCTAAGTTGTCAAATTCATTGTCATTAACTTTTTTTCTCATTACAATCATTTATTATTCTTTCAGTTAAAGTCTATCAGCCCTGTAGTGATGCACTTGCTTTTATTCCTGATATTTGTAATTTGTGTCTGCTGTCTTACTTTCTTCATCAGCCTGACCAGAGGTTTATCAATTTTATTGATTTTTTTGAAGAGCCACTTCTTTATGGTTTTTACTTGATTTATTCCAACATTTTTATTCCCATCCTTCTGCTTATTTTAGGTTTAATTCTCTCTTCTTTTCATCATTTCTTGAGATGAAAGCTTTTCTTTTCTAATAAGATCATTAAATCCTATAAATTTCTCTATAAACCAAAAGCTTTGCGGTCAAGTCGATTCCGACTCATAACAACGCTATAGGACAGAGAAAAACTGCCCTATAGGGTTTCCGAGGAGCACCTGGTGGATTTGAACTACAGACCTTTTTGTTGGCAGCTGAACGTTTAACCACTATGCAACCACGGTTTCCTATAGTGCCATCCCACAAACTTTGGTATGTTGTGTTTTTATAATTAATCAGTTATAAATTATCTGTGATTAATTTTTGAATCATGGATTATTTAGAAATATGTTACTTACTTTTCATATATTTGAAGATTTTTCCATATATCTTTCTGCTAATAATTTCTAACTTAACTTCACTGTGGCCAGACAACATACTCTGTATGATTTTAATCTTCTTATGTTTGTTGAGATCAGGTTTTCTTTTGTGAATCAGCATATGGTTTATCTTTATGAATATCACATATTTACTTGAAAAGAATGTGTGTTCTTTTGCTGGATGAAGTATTTCATAAATGTCATTTAGGTCAAGTTGGTTGATAATTTTGTTCAAGTCTTCTCTTCCTTTACTGAATTTTTGTCTTTTTGTTCTATCAAGTTACCAAGAAAGGAGTGTTGAAACTTCCAATTAAAATTGTGGTCTTGTCTATTTTTCTTTTCAGCTATTTCAGATTTGCATTAATGAAATTTGAAGTTCTCTCATTACATTTACAAATTTAGGGCTGCTATTGCTTCTTGATGAATTGACCTGTTTATTATTATGAAACGGAGCTATTTATCCTTGGTAATATTTCTTGTTCTGAAATCAATTTCATCTAATATTAACGTAGCCTTTCCTGATTTTCCTTTTATTTTATTAGTGTTTGCATGGTATATCTTCTTTCCAGTTTTTTACTTTTAAATTATCTGTGCCTTTATATGTAAAGTGAGTTTCTTTTAGACAGTCTATCATTGAGTTTGGAAACCCTGGTGGCGTAGTGGTTAAGTGCTACAGCTACGAACCAAAGGGTCACCACTTCCAGTCCACCAGGCACTCCTTGGAAATTCTATGGGGCAGTTCTACTCTGTTCTATAGGGTCACTATGAGTTGGAATCGGCTCGACGGCACTGGGATCATTGAGTTTTGTTATTTTATCCAATAACAATTTAAGCCTCTTACTAGGGGTTTGTAGGCTGCTTGTGTTTAACATAACTATCAATATGATTAAGTTTTAATCTACCATTTTTGTATTTTACATTTATTTGTTTCATATGTTCTTTGTTCCTTTTTTCTCTTTTCCTGCTTTTCTTTGTATAGAGAATTTTTACAAAACGATTTTATTTCTTTTGTTGACTTTTTAAGCGATAACTCTTTGTTGGGTGATTTTAATGGTTGCTTTAAGTTTTACAGTATGCATCTTTAACTTATCACAGTGTATCATCAAATAATATTGTATCAGTTTATGTCTAGTGTAAGAATTATACACCAGTATACTTCCATTCCCCACCCCCCCTTTTCTTTTGTACTGATGCTGGAATATATTTTAATTCTACATATGTTATAAACCTCACAGTAAGTTGTTATTAATTTTTCATTAGGTAGTCTATCACTTTTTAAAGATACTAAAAATAAGAAACAAAATATTTTACGTGGCCATACATAGTTACCATTTCTGATGTTCTTTATGTCTTTGTGTAGATCCAGATTTCCATTTGATATCATTTTCTTTCTACTTGAAAACTTCCTTTAAGATTTCTTATAGAGGAGGTCTGCTGAAAATGAATTCTCTCAGCTTTGACTGCTCCGAAAAAGTCTATTTTGCCTTCATTTTTGAAATATATTTTTGCTGGATATAGAATTCTAAGTTGAATTTTTTTTACTCCAGGACTTTACAATTACTGTCTTCTTGCAAGAAGTCTGCTGTAATTTTTGTGAACAATTATGTTTTATGACAACATGTGTGCTATAATTCTTATAAACAATTCAGCATTGGACTTTTCAGACTTGGTCATCAAGGATAGTGAAGAATAGCTTAGAGACAGATGACGAATGTGTACGTGAAGTAACTTAGTAAGTATGGGGATGATGAGAAATTGGTTTATGCTGGTGGAGGCAGTGGAATGGCTGAGACAGACAATGGTTTCTCCCAACAGCAGCCTTAATCCTAAAAATTCTGTTTCTAAGGGTAGGCCTCTTTACCTAGTAAAAAAAAAATTATCTAGTAGTCAAGTATAATTGCAAGTGTGTATGATAAGAATTAACTACACATGGTGTCAAGGAAACAGCCTATAAAAGCCACTGGAAAATTACCAAAGGAGAAAAGCTAAAAATGTGCTGTACAAAATTAAAACTAATTACACCAAATTATGAGGCTATTTATGTATGTGCAATGATCTTTATGCACACTTATGTTAGTGTCAGATCAACATTTTAAAAAAATTCAATTGTTTACAGTCATTAACTTTTTTCATGTTTCCTTACCTTTCAATTGCTTATACATACACTAATAACATATTTAATACACACATGAAGACAATATGGGAAAATAATTTCTTTGCCTTTGTAAGAACTGTCAGTGAATATAATGACCCTTCATTTGTGGTTTAAGATATTACCACTTCTCAATATTTACAAGGCCAGAAGCAATTCACTGAAGTAGTTCTAATCTAGACGGCTTAAGGCAATGTTTCTCAAACTTCAGCGCACATAAAAATCACCTGGAAGGCTTGTTTAAAATGCAGATTCCCTGCCTCTTTCTAAGGCTTCTAATTCAGTTAAATAAAATGAAATTCAAGAACAGATTTCAACAAATATCTCCCTGAGAATTTTCATAGTGATCTGAGGATCTGAGAAATACTGTTGGGTTTGAACTGACCAGAGGATATACGCAGAGATACTAGGGATGCCTTTGGATGGTGCAAATGGTTAATGAGGGCTAGACTAATAGCTGAAAGGTTAGTGGTTCAAACCCACCCAGTGGTGCCATGGAAACAGTCCTGTGGATCTGCTTTGAAAATTCACAGCCTTAAAAACTCTATGGAGCACTTCTACTGTGCACACCAGAGGGTGCCATGAGTCACAATCTACTCAATGACAACTAACAACACAAGGAATGTAACCTTGCTTTCTTGCCATTTACTTCTTTCCCCTAAAAGTAAGTTGAAAGCAGGGTTTTGGGCAAATAGTTAAGTAAAAGTTAATTTTATTATCTTTTGACCAGTGTAGAATTTCAGGTGATTGGTTTTGCTTGTGATTTGATGACAGACTCAGACTGTGTGTCAGACTCTTCGCATACATTCTTTTTGAGGTATGTATGATTGTTTCATTTTACAGCAAAATATGGCTGAGAGATGTGAAGTAACTCGTCCAAGATCACACAGCTAACTAATGTGAGAGCTAGGATTCAATTCCAAGGCTATGTGATCCAAAACCAGCTGCCATCTAATCGATTCTGACTGTCATGTTCCTTCTACACTGTTTCCAGGGACAGTAACTGGAAACTTACTAGTGACCACCTTAGAAGTAGCTCACATATGTAGCAGGTGCCCTATTCTTGTCTTAGATAATACATGTTACTAAAATAAAATAATAAAACCAAGAAAAAAATAAGGCCACTATTCTTTGAATCATTTAGGAAAGAAAAGCTTTATAAAACTGAGCAAAACATGCTGATTAATACTTCTTTCGCAGTACTTATCACTCTGTGACAGCACTGGATTATATTATATATCACTCTGTATCCACATTTTCTGTGTAATACATCCTTCTTTCCCACAAGAAACTGAGTTTCTCTAGTTCAGGGTACGTGCTTTATTTATCTTTGTAACTACTCCCCTCCCCATTACCAGAATCACTTTGACAAGTTGCTCTGTGGTGGATGCCAACAACTTATAGAGATGTCTTTACAGACTTCATTATTTGTATATACTAAGAGATGTAGTTGAGGACTTTGTCCGCTATATTATTCAGTATTCCCTGTATGATACTCCATAAAACAGATCTTTCAAACTGAAGTGCCAGGAAAATGTTTGTTTTGACTCAAAAATTAGTATGTGTTCTCTTTATGCATAATGTGAATAAATACCTTTTTTTTTTTTTTTAAAGTATCCCTGTGTTAGTTTCCAGGAAGTCAAAAGCTAAATTTGTGGCTCAACAAATTTGAGTATTTCTGCTCTAAATTTCCATGAGTCTTGACCTTATATTCTAATTTATATTTTCTTACTTTTATTTATTTTTGTTCTCTGTCTAGATATATATAATTTTTTAGGCTATCCCAAATATTTTGTGAAAAATAAATTAATTCCCGTGCTAAGCTGTGTTACTTAAGATAGCACTACTTTCTCTAACACATATCTCTTCAAGTCTTAACAAAATAGGGGCATATTTCTCATTCACATTCATTTCCTTGTCTCTCAGTCTTCTATGTTGTTATTCAAGGCCCATAATTCTTATGCCTTTTGGACCTTCCCTTCTCCAGGATTTTGGGGACATCCTCATTCAGCCAGTAGATAGTGATGAGAATGGGAGAAAGGGCATCTTCTTCTATTTTCACTGGTGAAAACTAGACACCAGCCTCCATCTAAGCAAGGTGTGTTGGGAAATCTAGACCCTGGATGGGCACCAGCCTCCCAGCTCCCAACTGTACTCTATGGAAAGGGAACACAAATATTTGTTGGTCAACTATCTAGCCCTCCTTCCTATTAAAACCAAAAAACTCATTGCCGTCAAGTCAATTTCAACTCATAGCACCCCTATAGGACAGAGTAGAACTACTCCATAGGGTTTCCAAGGAGCAGCTGGTAGATTTCAACTGCAGACCTTTTGGTTAGCAGCCAAGCTCTAAATCACTGCACCACTAGGACTCCTTCCTATAAAAGGTATATCAAAATACGTGTTGGATGATTTAAAGGAATATTTATGTAGAATTCCTTGGTGGCACAGATGGCTAAGTGCTTAACTGTTAAACAAAATGTTGACAGTTTGAACCCATCTAGAGGTGCCTCCAAAGAAAGTCCTGACAATCTGCTTCTGAAAGGTCACAGCCTTGAGAATCCTGTGGAGCACAGCCTAGTATGAAACAAATGAGGTCACCATGAGTCCAGAATTGACTGGAAGGTAGTGGTTATATGGTTAGAACCTCCATTTTTACCAAAAGAGCCATTCTGTGTATACCTGTCCATTATCTTCCATTAGTATTTAGTTAACCAATGTGCACACAGTGTTTACATGGCAGAACCTGTGAAATGAATTTCTCACATAAAATATGTTAAAGTCAAGTACCTTATGTGACCTCAAACTGCCAATCAAAGGTTTTGGTCATGGTCATGTAAGCCAACAGAAGGTGTTTGTTAATAACTCTCCTCTATTTGTTTAAAGGTGGCAGGCAAGCAGATGGCTGAAGGCGTTTGGGTTACATGGACTATGAAGACAGTTGTCAGTACATGAGCTGGAGCTCTACAAAAGGTATCTTGATTTCTTGCAATCCTGCAAAACCAATGGGGTAGAGAGCCTGAGGCTGATCAGCAAAGCTGGGCCAGAAAGCGTCAAATTATGACATGAGAAGGACCAAGAGTCCTTGAATTTTAATCTCTAAGGCTGCAACAATTTATTACAACTAAGCTAGTTCCTCAAAATGTCAGACATTTATATTTTAGGTCAGATTCAGAATATACACAAGGACAGGCTGGCTCAACTACACCATCAGGATCTATAACATTCCCTAATACTCTCTCTCCTCTTACTAGGTCTTACTTTTTTTTTTTTTTTAATAATTTTTATTGTGCTTTAAGTGAAAGTTTACAAGTCTGTCTCTCACACAAAAACCCACATACACCTTGCTACACACTCCTGATTACTCTCCCCCTAATGAGACAGCCCACTCTCTCCCTCCACTCTCTCTTTTTGTGTCCATTTTGCCAGCTTCTAGCCCCCTCCATCCGTTCATCTCCCCTCCAGGCAGGAGATGCCAACATAGTCTCAAGTGTCCACCTGATCCAAGAAGCTCACTCCTCACCGCCATCCCTCTCTAACCCATTGCCCAGTCTAATCCATGTCTGAACAGTTGGATTCGGGAATGGTTCCTGTCCTGGGCCTACAGAGGGTCTGAGGGCCATGACCACCAGGATCGTTCTAGTCTCAGTCAGACCATTAAGTCTGGTCTTACAAGAATTTGGGGCCTGCATCCCACTTCTCTCCTGTTCCCTCAGGGGTTCTCTGTTGTGTTCCCTGTCAGGGTAGTCATCGGTAGTAGCCGGGCACCATCTAGTTCTTCTGGTCTCAGGATGAGGTAGTCTCTGGTTCTTGTGGCCCTTTCTGTCTCTTGGGCTCATAATCGCCTTATGTCCTTGGTATTATTCATTCTCCTTTGATCCAGGTGGGTCGAGACCAATTGATGCATCTTAAAGGGCTGCTTGCTAGCGTTTAAGACCCCAGATGCCACTCTTCAAAGTGGATGTAGAATGTTTTCTTAATAGATTTTATTATGCCAATTGACTTAGATGTCCCCTGAAACCATGGTCCCCAGACCCCTGTCCCTGCTACACTGGCCTTCGAAGCATTCAGTTTATTCAGGAAACTTCTTTGCTTTTGGTTTAGTCCAATTGTGCTGACCTCCCCTGTATTGTGTGCTGTCTTTCCCTTCACCTAAAGTAGTTCTTATCTACTATCTAATTAGTGAATGCTCCTCTCCCGCCCTCCCTCCCTCCCCCGTCTCCTAACCACAAAAGAATGTTTTCTTCTCAGTTTAAACTATTTCTCAACTTCTTATGATAATGGTCTTATACAATATTTGTCCTTTTGCAACTGACTAATTTCACTCAGCATAATGCCTTCCAGGTTCCTCCATGTTATGAAATGTTTCACAGATTCCTCACTGTTCTTTATCAACATGTAGTATTCCATAGTGTGAATATACCATAATTAATTTCTCCATTCATCTGCTGATGGGCACCTTGGTTGCTTCCATCTTTTTGCTATTGTAAACAGTGCTGCAATAAACATGGGTGTGCATATATCTGTTTGTGTAAAGGCTCTTATTTCTCTAGGATATATTCCAAGGAGTGGGATTGCTGGATCGTATGGTACTTCTATTTCTAGCTTTTTAAAAGGAAGTGCCAAATCGATTTCGAAAGTGGTTGTACCGTTTGACATTCCCACCAGCAGTGTAGAAGTGTTCCAATCTCTCCACAGCCTCTCCAATATTTATTCTTTTGTGTTTTTTGGATTAATGCCAGCCTTGTTAGAGTGAGATGAAATCTCAATGTAGTTTTGATCTGCATTTCTCTAATGGCTAATGATCGTGAACATTTCCTCATATATCTGTTAGCTACCTGAATGCCTTCTTTAGTGAAGTGTCTATTCATATCTTTTGCTCATTTTTTAATGGGGTTATTTGTCTTTTTGCAGTTGAGTTTTTGCAGTATCATGTAGATTTTAGAGATCAGGCACTGATCAGAAATGTCATAGCTAAAAACTTTTTCCAAGTCTGTAGGTAGTCTTTTTACTCTTTTGGTGAAGTCTTTGGATGGGCATAGGCACTTGATTTTAGGAGCTCCCAGTTATCTAGTTTTTCTTCTGCATTCTCTATAATGTTTTGTATACTGTTTCTGCCACGTATTAGGGCTCCTAACGTTGTCCCTATTTTTTCTTCCATGATCTTTATCGTTTTAGATTTTATATTTAGGTCTTTGATCCATTTTGAGTTAGTTTTTGTGCATGGTGTGAAGTATGGGTCTTGTTTCACTTTTTTTTCAGATGTATATGCAGTTAAGCCAGCACCATTTGTTAAAAAGACTGTCTTTTCCCCATTTAACTGTTTGGGGGCCTTTGTCAAATATCAACTGCTCATATGTGGATGGATTTATGTCTGGACTCTCAATTCTGTTCCATTGGTCTACGTATCTGTTGTTGTACCGGTGCCAGGCTGTTTGACTACTGTGGAGGTATAATAGGTTCCAAAATCAGGTAAAGTAACACCTCCCACTTTGTTGTTCTTTTTCAGTAATGCCTTATTTATCTGGGGCCTCTTTCCCTTCCATATGAAGTTGGTGATTTGTTTCTCCATCTCGTTAAGACTGTCATTGGGATTTGCATCAGAATTGCATTAAAAGTATAGATTGCTTTTGGTAGAATAGACATTTTTATAATGTTAAGTCTTCCTATCCATGAGCAAGGTATGTTCTTCCACTTACGTAAGTCTCTTCTGTTTTCTTGCAGAAGTGTACTGTAGTTTTCTTTGTATAAGTCTTTTATATCTCTGGTAAGATTTATTCCTAAGTATTTTATCTTCTTGGGGGCTACTGTAAATGGCATTGATTTGGTTATTTCCTCTTCGATGTTCTTTTTGTTTGCATAGAGGAATCCAACTGATTTTTGTATGTTTATCTTGTATCCTGATACTCTGCTGAACTCTTCGATTAGTTTCAGTAGTTTTCTGGAGGATTCCTTAGGGTTTTCTGTGTATAAGATCATGTCATCTCCAAATAGAGATACTTCTACTTCTTCCTTGCAAATCTGGGTGCCCTTTATTTCTTTATCTAGCTTAATTGCTCTGGCTAGGACTTCCAGCACATCCTTGTCTGGTTCCCGATGTCAATGGGAATGCTTTCAGGCTCTCTCCATTTAGGGTGATGTTGGCTGTTGGCTTTGTATAGATGCCCTTTATTATGTTGAGGAATTTTCCTTCTATTCCTATTTTGCTGAGAGTTTTTATCATGAATGAGTGTTGAACTTTGTCAAATGCCTTTTCTGCATCAATTGACAAAATCATGTGATTCCTGTCTTTTGTTTTATCTATGTAATGGATTACATTGTTTTTCTAATGTTTAAGAATAGATTTGACACATTGAACACTAATGACCGAAGACCAGATGAGTTGTGGAATGACATCAAGGACATTATCCACGAAGAAGGCACGAGGTCACCGAAAAGACAGGAAAGAAAGAAAAGACCAAGATGGATGTCAGAGGAGACTCTGAAACTTGCTCTTGAACGTCGAGCAGCTAAAGCGAAAGGAAGAATTGCTGAAGTAAAAGAACTGAACAGAGGATTTCAAAGGGCCTCTCGAGAAGACAAAGTAAAATATTATAATAACATGTGCAAAGAGCTGGAGATGGAAAATCAAAAGGGAAAAACACAGTCAGCGTTTCTCAGGCTGAAAGAACTGAAGAAAAAATTCAAGCCTCGAGTTGCAATAGTGAAGGATTCCATGTGGAAAATATTAAATGATGCAGGAAGCATCAAAAGAAGATGGAAGGAATACACAGAGTCATTATACCAAAAAGAATTAGTTGATATTCAACCATTTTAAGAAGTTGCATATGATCAGGAACTGATGGTACTGAAGGAAGAAGTCCAAGCTGCTCTGAAGGCATTGGCGAAAAACAAGGCTCCAGGAATTGATGGAATATCAATTGAGATGTTTCAACAAACAGATGCAACACTGGAGGTGTTCACTCATCTATGCCAAGAAATATGGATGACAGCTTCCTGGCCAACTAACTGGAAGAGATCCATATCTATGCCTATTCCCAAGAAAGGTGATCCAATCAAATGTGGAAATTATAGAACAATATCATTAATATCACACACAAGCAAAATTTTGCTGAAGATCATTCAAAAACGGCTGCAGCGGTGTATCGAGAGGGAACTGCCAGAAATTCAGGCCGGTTTCAGAAGAGGACGTGGAACCAGGGATATCATTGCTGATGCCAGATGGATCCTGGCTGAAAGCAGAGAATACCAGAAGGATGTTTACTTGTGTTTTATTGACTATGCAAAGGCATTCGACTGTGTAGATCATTACAAACTATGGATAACACTGTGAAGAATGGGAATTCCAGAGCACTTAATTGTGCTCATGAGGAATCTTTACATAGATCAAGAGGCAGTTGTTCGGACAGAACAAGAGGATAATGAGTGGTTTAAAGTCAGGAAAGATGTGCGTCAGGGTTGTATTCTCTCAACATACCTATTTAATCTGTATGCTGAACAAATAATACGAGAAGCTGCACTATAAAAAGAAGAACGAGGCATCAGGATTGGAGGAAGACTCATTAACAACCTGCGTTATGCAGATGACACAACCTTGCTTGCTGAAAATGAAGAGGACTTGAAGCACTTACTGATGAAGATCAAAGACCACAGCCTTCAGTATGAATTACACCTCAACAAAAAACCCAAAAACCCACTGCTGTCGAGTCGATTCTGACTCATAGCGACCCTATAGGACAGAGATGAACTGCCCCATAGAGTTTGCAAGGAACGCCTGGCAGATTCAAACTGCTGACCTCTTGGTTAGCAGCTGTAGCACTTAACCAGTACGCCACCAGAGTTTCCCCTCAACATAAAGATGGACCCATGAGCAACATCATGATAAACAGAGAAAAGATTGAAGTTGTCCAGGATTTCATTTTGCTTGGATCCACAATCAACAGCCATGGAAGCAGCAGTCAAGAAATCAAAAGATGCATTGCATTGGGTAAATCTGCTGCAAAGGACCTCTTCAAAGTGTTGAAGAGCAAAGATGTCACCCTGCAGACTAAGGTGTGCCTGACCCAAGCCATGGTATTTTCAATCATATCATATGCATGTGAAAGCTGGACAATGAATAAGGAAGACCGAAGAAGAGTTGACACCTTTGAATTGTGGTGATGGTGAAGAATATTGAACATAACCAAGGACTGCCAAAAGAACGAACAAATCTGTCCTGGAAGAAGTGCGGCCAGAATGCTCCTTAGAGGCAAGGATGGCGAGACTGCGTCTTACATACTTTAGACATGTTGTCAGGAGAGTTCAGTCCCTGGAGAAGGACATCATGCTTGGCAGAGTACAGTGTCAGCAGAAAAGAGGAAGACCCTCAGTGAGGTGGATTGACACAGTGGCTGTAACAATGAGCTCAAGCATAACGATTGTAAGGATGGCGCAGGACCAGGCAGTATTTCATTCTGTTGTGCATAGGGTCGCTATGAGTCGGAACCGACTCGACAACACCTAACAACAACAGCAATGTTGAACCATCCCTGCATACCTGGTATGAATCCCACTTGGTCATGGTGAATTATTTTTTTGATATATTGTTGAATTCTATCGGCTAGAATTTTGCTGAGGATTTTTGCATCTACATTCATGAGGGATATAGGTCTATAATTTTCTTTTCCTGTGGAGTCCTTACCTAGTTTTGGTATCAGGGATATGGTGGCTTCGTAGAACGAGTTTGGTAGTATTCCATCCTTTTCTATGCTCTGAAATACCTTTAGTAGTAGTGGTGTTAACTCTTCTCTGAAAGTTTGGTAGAACTCTGCAGTGAAGCCGTCCGGACCAGGGCTTTTTTTGTTGGGAGTTTTTTGATTACCTTTTCAACCTCTTTTGTTATGGGTCTATTTAGTTGTTCCACCTCTGTTTGTATTAGTTTAGGTAGGTGGCATGTTTCTAGGAATTCATCCATTTCTTCTAGGTTTTCAAATATGTTTGAGTATAGTTTTTCATAGTAATCTGATATGATTCTTTTAATTTCAGTTGGTTCTGTTGTAATATCGCCCATCTCATTTTTTATTCAGGTTATTTGCTTCCTCTCCTGTTTTTCTTTTGTCAGTTTGGCCAGGGGGTTATCAATTTTGTTGATTTTTTCAATTACCGGCTTTTGGTCTTCTTAATTCTTTCAATTGTTTTTCTGTTTTCTATTTGATTTAGTTCAGCTCTAATTTTTATTATTTGTTTTCTTCTGGTGCCTGTGGGTTTCTTTTGTTGCTCTCTTTCTATTTGTTCAAGTTGTAGGGATAATTCTTTGATTTTGGCCCTTTCTTCTTTTTGGATGTGTGCATTTATTCATATAAACTGACCTCTGAGCACCACTTTTGCTGTGTCCCAAAGGTTCTGATAGGAAGTGTTTTCATTCTCATTGGATTCTCTGAATTTCTTTATTCCATCCTTAATGTCTTCTATAATCCAGTCTTTTTTAAGCAGGGTATTGTTCAGTTTCCAAGTGTTTGATTTCTTTTCGCTGCTTTTCCTATTATTGATTTTCACTTTTATGGCCTTATGGTCAGAGAAAATGCTTTGTAATATTTCGATGTTTTGGATTCTGCTAAGACTTGCTTTATGACCTAATATGTGGTCTATTCTAGAGAATGTTCCATGTGCACTAGAAAAGGAACTATAGTTGGTTGCTGTTGGGTGGAGTGTTCTGTATATGTCTATGAGGTCAGATTGGTTGATTGTGGTGTTTAGATCTTCTGTGTCTTTATTGAGCTTCTTTCTGGATGTCCTCTCCTTCACCGAAAGTGGTGTATTGAAGTCTCCTATTATTATTGTGGAGCTGTCTCTTCCACTTTTCAATGCTGAGTTTGTTTAATGTATCTTGCAGTCCTGTCATAAATGTTTAATATGGTTATATCTTCTTGATGTATTGTCCCTTTAATCATTATACAGTGTCCTTCCTTATCCTTTCTGATGGATTTAACTTTAAAGTCTATTTTGTCAGAAATTAATATTGCCATTCCTGCTCTGATTGTTGTTTGCTTGATATATTTTTTCCATCCTTTGAGTTTTAGTTTATTTGTGTCTCTAAGCCTGAGGTGTGTCTCTTGTTATAGATGGATCTTTTTTTTAATCCATTCTGCCACTCTCTGTCTCTTTATTGGTGCATTGAGTCCATTTACATTCAGGGTGATTATGGATAGGTATGAATTTGGTGCTATCATTTTGACGTCTTTTTTTGTGTGTTGTTGACAGTTTCTTTTTCCCACTTGATTTTATGTGCTGAGCAGATTTCCTTTATATATTGTCCATTCCTCATATTTGTTGTTGATTTTGTTTCTGCTGAGTCTGTATTTTTCCCCTTTATTTTATTTTGATGAGCAGGATAGTTTGTCTCCTTTGTGGTTACCTTATTATTTACCCTTATTTTTCTAAATTTAGTGTATCACCGTATCTTCCTCTCCATATGGAAGGTGTACGATTATATTTCTTAGTCCCTCTTTAGTATTTTAATGTTGTCTTCTTTTATATAATAACATCGCCATTACTTTGTTTCAGTTTTTTTTTTTTTTATCTTGTTTTGTTTTTTTAGATTTCCCTGTCTGGGTTGACTTCTGGTTGCTCTGCCCAGTGTTCTAGTCTTGGGGTGATACCTGAGATTATTGGTTTTCTAACCAAAGAACTCCCTTTAGTATTTCTTATAGTTTGGGTTTGGTTTTTATAAATTCCCTAAACTTGTGTTTATCTGGAAATGTCTTAATTTCGTCTTCATAGTTAAGAGACAGTTTTGCTGGATATATGATTCCTGGCAGGGAATTTTTTCCTTCAATTTTTTAAATATGTCATCCCATTGCCTTCTTGCCTGGATGGTTTCTGCCCAGTATTCTGAGCTTATTCTTATTGGCTCTCCTTTGTAGGTGACTTTTCCTTTATCCCTCGCTGCTCTTATAATTCTCTCTTTATCTTTGGTTTTGGCAAGTTTGATTATAATATGTCTTGGTGACTTTCTTTTAACATCTGCCTTGTGTGGAGTTCGATGAGCATCTTGGATAGATATCTTCTCATCTTTCACAATATCAGGGAAGTTTTCTGCCAACAAATCTTCAACAATTTTCTCTGTATTTTCTGTTATCCCTCCCTGTTCTGGTACTCCAATCACTCGTAGGTTATTTCTCTTGATAGAATCCCACATGATTCTTAAGTTTTCTTCATTTTTTTAAATTCTTTTATCTGATTTTTCTTCAAATATATTAGTGCCAAGTGATTTATCTTCGAGTTCAGAAATTCTAGCTTCTACTTGCTCAATTCTGCTCCTCTGACTTTCTATTGAGTTGTCTACTTCTGTAATTTTATTGTTAATCTTCTGAATTTCTGATTGTTGTCTGTCTATGCATTTTTCCGGCTTATTAATCTTTTCATTATGTTCCTGAATAATCTTTCTAATTTCTTCAATTGCTTTACCTGTGTGTTTCTTGGCTTGTTCTGTGTATTGCCTCATTTCCTTCCTGATGTCTTGAAGGGTTCTGTATATTAAACTTTTGTATTCTGCATCTGGTAATTCCAGGAATGCACTTTCATCTAGAAGATCCCTGGATTCCTTGTTTTGAGAGCCTGTTGAGGTGATCATGCTCTGTTTCTTTATGTGGCTTGATATTGACTATTTTCTCTGAGCCATGTATAAGTTATTGTATTAGTTTATGCTTACTTACTGTGTCGTAGCTGCTTGCTTTGTTCTGTTTTGGGATACCCCTATTGGTTGCCTGAGTGAGCTAGCTTGATTATTTTCACCTGTGGAGCTCTGGTGTCCTGTCGCCAGCTGACTAGAGCTATTATCAGGTATATCAGTCTTGGAGTCCATTCAGTTTTCTTGTATGAATTCAGCTCAGGTTTCTAGGTAGCTGATCATCAAGTGTGTGGTACAGGCTCTGTCCTACAGCCTTAGAGGGGCAGGGGTGATTGGCATATATACCGGTATCTGATTGCAGCAGGGGGTCATGCTCTGAACAAGGATGGGGGCTGAGAACCGACCCCTAAGTGTATCTGAGGAATATGCACGTCTGTTCCCTAGAGCATGCTGGCGGGTGGGTTCTGCAGAGCAACCATGGGCACCCAAAGTTTTTGGCTGTAAGGACTGGGAGGTACCAGTTATCTTTGGACCCCTGTGGCGGGTGTCTGGGTGACCTGAGTGGACCTACCAGTCCTGGGGTCCCTGATGTGGGCAGGTGAGGACCTTGTTTAATAGGCAAAGCATTGTCAAATGTCAAACACCCACCTCTCCACTGCACAAATGAAATGGTTGGAGTTTGCCAACAAGGGCCTATTCTCCCAAAATAGGCCCAGAAGTTCCATGCAGAAGGGAAAGGTGCTCAAGGTTCACAGACGGTTTATGCCTGGACAGGAGCCGCTTCTGTCCTGAGCTCCCCAGGTTAATGGAGCTAGCAAATTATCTTTTCCCCCCAAATGCAAATTTTTTCCTTCCCCAAGGCCAGGAAGGTGACTCTAGGTGCTCACCAGGGTCTATATCAGGCCCAGGGATTCAGCTGCTGAAGCCGGCTTGGGGGTGGGGGAGCACAGTAATATAAAAATGCAAGTAATTAGCCTTTGCTGAGAGCGTCATTCTCTTCAGGTTCTGGGGGTGTGAGTAGGCTGTGTGGCTGGCTGCTCCTCCCTTAGGAAACTGCTGCCAAATGCCAGTATCAGCCTGCCACCACCACTCTGGAATGGTGCCTGAGGGCTCCCCACGATTCAGGTCCAGTAACCCCTCTCCACTTCTGAATGGTCTCTTCCTCCCCTTGCCCCTCAGTTCGTTGTCTAAGCTTGCCTTTGATGCTCAGGGCTCCCAGCTTGTCACAAATATATTCGTTTCACTTGTTTTTTTTGGGTCTTTGTTGTAAAGAGGGCTCGCCAGAACCGTCTGTCTCTTCTGCCATCTTGGCTCTGCCTCTCAGGTCTTACTTCTTCTTAAGAATTACATTGATTTAAAAGAAAAGACTGTAAAATATAACCCATTGTACTGAGTTTTTCAGTATTCCCTTAGAACCCTCTTCTCATCTATGTTTATCTCCATGATTGCTGTTCCAACGTCTCTGCTCTTATCCAAAAAACAAGTACAAAAATATTTCTCTGAGAGCTTTCTCCAGTTGCGGCTGATGAAATTCATTATCATGGTTTCACCTGCATTGCATATGGCTTTGTACTTCACAAAGTACTTACACATACATTATTTCATTAGATCCTCACAAGAACCCTATAAAATAGAACAGTTATTGTTATTTCCATTTTATCATTCGTGGAACTAGAACCATGAGAGGTGGGTTATTTTGGTCAAACACATCATTAGTAAGTGGTAGAATGGCCATACGTCCCAGTTTGCCCAAGACTGTTTTCGTTTATGCCTGTTGTCATGGAATAATTATTAATAGCATCCCCCTTTCACCCTCAAGATATCCCAGCTTGAACAGTAAATTATTGTCAGTGCTGAATCCAGGAATAGAACCTAGTTCCTCAGGCTCATGGTTGAGTGCTTTTTCCACAACATCAAGTTGTTTCCAGTCATAATCAGACATCAACACAAAGGTGGTAAAGGGGGAGCACAGCACTCCCTCTGTCCTCTGGGTTACTAGATATTTATAGAGGTTTTTTAGTCAGAGCAGAATGAAGCCCTGATTCTGCCTTTCTAAGAATTGGGATAAAGTAAGCAAATGTGGGAGGTTCTTTCTTTAACCTCAAGGTAAGCTCCAACATTCCTCTTAAGTTTGGAAACCACGTCAATTCAATTCACAACTAAATGAAAAGAAAATCCAGAGATTTTCCCCAGACTCATGAATTCACAATGATTATTCAACCCAGGCCTTTTTCTGTAAAGCTATGCAACTGCTAGTCTCACACCACTTCTATCATCTATTGAGAAGGTCCATTAGTGAGACAATTTCTTTATTGTTCCCGTTAATATTGTATAAGGTCACAGCATACGTATTTTTCTTTCCCCAAACTGTCAGTCATAGCAGACAATTTAATATCAATTAATAACCAGGTCATTTGCTGCATTATGCAAGAAAGAATGTAGCTAATAATCTGAGTAAATACCAGAACCAGATCGTAATGATCTGAAAGCTGGGCCCAGGCAGGGATAGGCAAATCAAAGGAATGTGCTCTACCTTTCAACAGGTTCTCCTGCTGTTTCTTTATACTTGTCATTGGTTAAATGCCTCAGTGTTCAATTCCTCCCTCCATCTGCGTACCTTTCAAGAGGAAGTAGCTCACCATGAAGCAGGGAGGGAGACCATCTTAAACAAATGGCAATAAAAAGCCATTTCACTTGGTCAGAATAGACTTCTGTCTGAAGGAAATGGTAGTACTTGAGCTTTTCATGAAAAGTACCTTTGTCTCAATAATTTTTCAAGGATAAAAAATGTATCTTTGCACTTTTGTCATTATATTTATGAACTGTAAATCCTCATTTTATGGAAACACTCCAGGATTTCAAACTCCTAAATCAACCTGGTAAATCTCCAACCTCGGGAGTTCAATTCAAGAAGAACACCTTCAAAAATACTGACATTTTATAGGGAACTTCAGGAAAAACAAACAATGAAAGTTTGAAACCTATGTTTTTTTGTAACCCTAAAGGCTTGTCATGGGAGACAGCTAGCATGTAAAAAGAATAAAACTGCTGCTGAGAATACATTTTCTGAGCCCCAGTCAATATGAGTTAAACAAAAATACAATGAGATGGTCTCTTGGGACATTTAGTCTGGAGCCCCTAACAAACCACCATTGTTTCCTTAGCAGAATATTTTTTACTTTTATATCAGGGTATCATGATGTTAGATATACAAGCAAACTTTTAAAAGGGAGAAAAATGACTCTAGAAAATTCATTTGCAATTGCAAAGCACTTCATAAATATTGCAGTCCTGAAAGTTTTTTACCTTTACTCTCACAATATTTCCCATTATTTGCTGGACACAGTTTTGTCAGAGTGGTTGGTATCTCCATGAACTGTATGCCAACTTTTACAAATGACGGCATTTCAATACACCCAGCCTCACCAGTGTTTAGCCAGCTGGAAGTCCACGTCAGCCAATCCAAATATTTTATTGTTGGATAAAATAGTTTCACAGGCAACCACAGGTCTTAAGCATATGAATTTCATTAAGACTTACACCACAGACTAGGAGAAAACAGAACACAGAGCGGTTCACCCCGAGTTGGTGAGTGAGACTCCTTGCAAATGATTTCCACCCATTCACTGAACGATGTCAAAAAAATGATATTCATGCAATTTTGAGTTCTAGAGGTATATAGAAGTGCTTAGGGTCCTGAAAGCCAATAGAAATGTGTCTTTTCCTGGTGATGGGAAGGCCTTGATTTATGAAATGCTTAACAGAGGTGTTGGCAAATGTCTCTTAATCTGCTTAAAAGAATGGACACTTAGAAACTATAGGATAAAATGTGTCTTCTTTTTCTCTCCAATGTATAATGGTGGCTGTGCCAAGAGTAATGTTCTATTTTTGAAAATTCATAAGAAGCTCTTTTTAATGGCATTATCAGCAGGATGCCTACACTCATTCCTATATATGCCATTTTCTGCACTCTTGAATGAATGACTTCCCTTTCATAGGCCATTGTGGAAACACATCATTTCCTGAAGTTTGTGCTTCTCCAGGCTGTCATAATTACTTTGAGGAATGTCTTTATCAGCCACTAGAGACCTCCCAAAACAAAACCCATTGCCATTGACTTGATTCCAACTCAAAGCAATCCTGAAGGACAGAGTAGAACCATAGGGTTTCCAAGGAGCAGCTGGTGGATTCAAACTTAGCAGCCTGAACTCTTAACCATTTCACCACCTGGCCTCCACTAGAGACCTAGACCTGGAAAAAGAATTCCAAAGCTGTCGTTGGGTCTACTTACCAAGAGGGTTTTGATATACTTAGTGGTGTCATCAACATATAAAAAACCAAGCATTTTTATCAATTCTTTTGGAAGGGAAGTGAAAAATATCCCCAGGAAACTGGACTCAGACTCAGTAAAAGCAAAATCAGAAAGCCCATAAACTACACCCAAATGAAATACTGGTGTCTGCTAGGAGGGAAACACTCACAGCAGGATTGCTGAAACAATAAAATTGGATTTGAAGTACTAGTGAAGTGTTGGCTACATAGAGAAAATAAGGCCAGGATTCAACCATTGGAGACTCTGTTTCCGTTCACCCCTTCTGACCTGTGAGGTGGCTGGGCACACTGAGCAAAAATATTGAAGTTGTCAAGGATTTCATTTTACTTGGACTCATAATCAATGCCCATAGAAGCAGCAGTCAAGAAATTAAATAATGTATTGCATTGGGAAAATCTACTGCAAATGATCTCTTTAAAGTGTTAAAAAGTAAATATGTCACCCTGAAGATTAAGGTGCATCTGACTCAAGCCATGGCATTTCCAATCACCTCATATGCATGTGAAAACTGGACAATGAATAAGGAAGACCAAAGAAGGACTGATGCCCTTGAATTATTACATTGCCAAAGAATACTGGATATACCATGGACTTCCAGAAGAATGACCAAATCTATCTTGGTAGAAACACAGCCAGAATGTCCTTAGAAGGGAGGATGGTGTGACTTTGTCTCACATACTTTGGACATGTTATCAGGAGGGACCAGACCCTGGAGGACATCATGCTTGGTAAAAAAAGAGGGTCATCGAAAGAGAGGAAGACCTTCAACAAGATGATTGACAGAGTGGCTGCAATGATGGACTCAAGCATAGCAATGATTGTGAAGATGGTGCAGGACTGGGCAGTGTTACATTCTGTTGTACATAGGTCACTATGAATTGGCACCTAACAACAACAACTACTATACATGGTAAGGTCTCATATTTGGAAACTTGTATAAGTACAGACTTACACTCTACATTGTACAGTGATCTGATTGTTATTACATGAGCATGAATCTTGTCCTTTCTCCCAAATTATAATCACTTTAGTGTCACAAACTATATAAAATACATCCTTTGCATCCCACATGAAACCTTTCAGAGTACTGAGCATAGAATCAGTATGTTGTTATATGCATTAGATGTTGAAGAAAGAAGAGCAGTCAACCCATGTATCGCATAGACTGTCAGGTCCATGATGCAATTACTGAGTGAGCTTATCTGCTCACCATTATATCCTCAATATTTGACACAGAAGTTGTTGTTTTTGCTAGCTGATGTCGAGTCGGTTCTGACTTATAGTGACCCTACATACAACAGAATGAAACACTGCTCCTGTCCTAAGCCATCCTCACAATTATTGCTATGTTTGAGCCTATTGTTGCAGCCACTGTATTAATCCATCTCCTTGAGGGTCTTCCTCCTTTTTGGTGGCCCTCTACTTTACCAAGCATGATGTCCTTCTCCAGGGATTGGTTCCTCCTAATAACATGTCCAAAGTAGGTAGGAGGAAGTCTCACCATCCTTCCCTCTAAGGAGCATTCTGGCTGTACTTCTTCCAAGACAGATTTGTTCGTTCTTCTGGCAGTCCATGCTATATTTAAAATTCTTTGTCAGCACCATAATTCAAATGAATCAGTTCTTCTTTGGTCTTCCTTATTCATTGTTCAGCTTTCACATGTATATGAGCCGATTGAAAATGCCATAGCTTGGGTCAGGCTCACCTCAGCCCTCTGACATCTTAGTCCAAAGTGATATCTTTGAATTTTAAAACTTTAAAGAGGTCTTTTGAAGCAGATTCACTCAATGCAATAGTTCATTTGATTTTTTGACTATTGATTCCATGAGCACTGATCGTAGATCCAAATAAAATGAAATATTTGACAACTTCAATATTTTCTCCATTTATCATGATGTTTGCTTATTGGTCCACTAGTGGGGATTTTTGTTTTCTTTATGTTGAGGTGTAATCTATACTGAAGCCTATAGTCTTTGATCTTCATCAGTAAGAGTTTTAAGTCCTCTTCAGTTTCAACAAGCAAGGTTGTGTCATCTGCAGATCACGGGTTGTTAATTAGTCTTCTTCAATCCTGATGCCTTGTTCTTCATATAGTGGTGGGCACAGATTTACTTAGGGCATTTTTTTTTAATACTTAGTATATTTGTCTTGTAAATGTAAATACTATTTTACAATTTATTTATATTTTTGCCTATATTTTAACTTACTAAATACATAGCGTGCATTTTCCCATAAAATGACTATTCTTCAATAACATATTTTGTAGTAGTTACATTTATTGCCTGAATGGACCATGATTTATTTAACTAGTATGCTATTGCTGAACATTTAATCATCTCCCTTGTCTTACTTTCTCTTTCCTTTCTTCTGATTACTACTTTTTTTAAAAGTTCACATAGGAAAGACTAAAGGTCAAATAGAAAAAAAAAAACAAATAGTTTCTAATGACAGTGTTTTTCTTTGCTTGTTTTGTTTTAAAGAAAACATGTAAGGTTTTATTCAGCTTTTTTTGTTTTGCATTTACTTATTTTTTAAAGTTTTTATTTTATGTTGAGATAATTGCAGATCCATGTGCAGTTGTTAAGAAATGATAGAGATCTCTTGTATCCTTTACTAGTTTCCCCACTAGTAATATCTTGCAAAACTGTGGTATAACATTACAACCAGAATGCTGACGTTGAGAGAGTGAAGGCACAGAACATTTCCATCCCAGTAAATATCCCTCATGTTGCCCGTTTATAGCCACATACTCTTCTGCCTTGCCCCTACTCCTTCCTTAAACCCTGGAAACCACTGATTACAAGAGTGTTGTATAAATGGAATCACATTGTAACTTTTGGGGATTGGCTTTTTTTCACTCAGCATAATTCTCTAGAGATTCATCCAGATACTTACATTTATAATAGTTAGTTCTCCGTAGTATCCCATGGTATGGATGTACCACAGTTTGTTTAACCATTCACTAGTTGAAGGACATCTGAATTGTTTCCAGATTTCAGCTATCATAAATAAAATTGCCATACATGTTAGTGTACAAGTTTTTGCGTAAACATAAGTCTTCACTTCTCTGAGTAAATAGCCAGGAGTGTAATTGCTGGGATGTGTGGTAATTGCATGTTTCACTTGCATGCCGGAATGTGTGGACATTGCCAAACTGCTTTCCAGAATGGCTTTGCCATTTTATATTCCCACCAGCAAAATATGAGTGATTCAGTTTCTCCACATCTTTGCCAGCATTTGGTGTTATCACCATTTTTTATTTTAGCTATTCTGACAGGTACGAGGTGATATCTCATCATGGTTTTAATTTGCATTTACCTTACGGCTAATGCGGTTGAACATTTTTTCATGTTTTGAGGACACTTTAGATCAGATTAGGTAATAGTTAATTTTTTTTTTTCCAGCTAAAGAAAATAACTGCCTTCTCAAAGAACTTTCACCTAACAAAACTAGCCTTCTCAGAGATCTAAAGTCATTCATGCTGGAAACACGACCTGTGGTTATTGTGAGCTTCTTAAGGGTGGAAATGGTAGCTTTTCCCCTAAGGACAGTACCTGGAGTGGAGTAAGGACACTTACTGAACTGAATCAATCTGTTAAATAGACAACTCAGAACTTGACAATAGAAGTCTGGGTAGGAAGGAACATCACTTTCTTATTTCACAGAAGTAATTGAAAGACATCAACAGGCAGGTCAATGAAAAGGAGGCCAGGGGAAGGGTGATTTTAAATTCCTAAAGTCATCAATAAAGCAAAAGTGTGAGCCCCATTATGGTATAGCTTATTGTTTTATGTATCAGGACATTGCAAGCTAAACAAAAGCACTAATTGCTACAGATTAAAAAAACTAAAAGTCAGTGTCTAAGGGAAATGTTGGTCCTATCACAGCCTTGGGATTATACATAGCTCTCGTTGTATATAAAGCCAGTATTGCAAATGTCACATCTAATTACATACGAGCAGTTCAGTTTTCCTGATTCCAGTAACTTATTTCCCATTTTACCTGGATTTCCCACATTCAGATTTTAACAGTGAGTTTTCAGGTTTGTGATATTGTTCTCTGACACTTGAAAGTTATTTAATTTCGTTGTTGTTTTATAAACAATATGGAATTAATTATGCCTTCTTTTCATGGATATGTACTTGTTGGCTTAAACTGTAGCAACTTAAGAGAGATCCAGGCACTCTATAGAGTTCAGGAACTGCAGCCTGCTTTACCAGACACACAAAACCAGGCTAACCAAAAACACATGTAATGCAGGAGCAAGTCAGAAGAAGCAGGAGGGATGAGAGTTGCAAACAATTTTTATCGTCCCCCTCCAGCCCTAAGGAAAATTTTGAGGGCTCAGGTAGAACAATCTGCTGTATATCCCTAATTTAAAACAAACAAACTCATTGTCATCGAGTTGATTCTGACTCATAGCGACCCTATAGGACAGAATAGAACTGCCCCATAGGGTTTCCAAGAAGCAGCTGGTGAAATACAACTGCCGACCTTTCAGTTAGCAGCTGAGTTCTTAACCACTGCCCTACCAGAGCTCCCTATTAGTCATTCATTTTTCACTGTACATATAATATCTAACAGAGTAGATAAATGTGGTTCCTTTGCCAGCTCATTTTCTACTTGCGACTAAGCAACGTCTTTGGTTTTTTTCCTTCTCCAACTAAACTCTGTCTATTTTGTTTTGTTTTTGAAGGATAACATAAGCTTATGAACATGGGCAGTAGATTTCAGAAAGAAAACAAATATGTAAGAATAACGTGTGGAAGGACTTCCATAGAATTCCAATATCTTAGGAAGGTATTTTTTTTTTTTTAGGAAGGTATGGTTAGAATCACCACCGGAGACTGATCGGGGTGGAAGAAACACTTGTTGCCAAACTTATCATCATTCTCTCCTCCTCTTTTTCTTACACATAATTTATTTTTCTGCCTTACTTGCTGATAAAGGTGGCAGGTGTAAGCAGAAAGTATTGGGTGGAGTATCTGTAAAGCATTTTTGCCTCACTGCTCTCCCTATTGCCTGGAAAGTGAAAATAATAGCTGGATCTCTAGCAACCATGTTGGGCTCATGAAGAGAAAGCAAAGAGAATGTTAGAAGCCTAGGCCGAGATATTACGGAGGTGCTGAACCAAGCTAGTAACTCCTTACTTGGATATCTTATTACTTGAGAAAAATATTTTTGTGTGTGATTAAGCCACTCTTATTTGAATATTTTGTTATTGACAGCTGAACCTTATCCTGGTTGATAACACTGGTGATGAAAATGATTCTGAAAGCCAGTAAACTCAATTGTCTAACCTAATGAAAATTTAACTCTGATTTAAAAGCAATCAATAATAGTTCAGATTACACTTAATGGAGAAGCGTATCTTTGACTAATATATAAAGGTACAGTAGTGATGCTCTATGATGACCCATATAAATTTAGAAATAGGAATTACGTTAGGATTGGAAAATACATAGTGCAAGAATCATGAAAGCTCTTTGGAATGATAAACAGATTTGGTAATCTGGTTAACTGAAAGGGGACAACCTAATCAGGGCTTACACAAGTAATTCCATTTTAGGAGTTCAAGGATAAAATTTTTGATGGTGTAGTCAACATAAACCAAAATGAAGTTAAAATGTTATTTTATTCATGGTGTTTATGAGGTAGTCTTCGCTGATTATTTATGACTAACGAATGAGGGCATTATTTATATTTTAATAAAGGGGATCTCAAAGGTGATTCTTTAAACTTCCATGCTAACTATTGGAAAATTATCCTTGCTCTGGCTTTAGTTATACTCTAATGTCTTCTGTTGGCTTCGCATAGTCTATTTGAAGTGGAAAAACTAAATAACTATGCATAAAATTCATCTACGACAAATTAAAACTTTAATTTGATTATATGGTTGTAGTGGGAAGAGACTTTAAAAAAAAACGCAAAGATTTATGGCTAGATGTATACACTCCATCTAACTTCAGACTAAAGGAGGTCTGAAAATTTCGAGGGTCTATGTTTTATTCCCATATTGAATGAACCAGGGGCCCCACCCTTCCTGGTCTCAGGAAGAAATTCAGCCCATTTCATCAGGGATGAGTGACAATGTCCATAATAAAGAATGTAGCATCTAGACCTTTTTGGGGTTTTCCAGGAAGTTTCATTTTAAATAAACGTCCTTCCTTCTTTACCTATTCTGCATCACTAAAACCTTAGTCAAGGAAAAGCCATCTTACAATATTACAAGACCTTGAAACTAAGGTTTCATCTTCTATTTCACTGGCAATTCTGTAATCCAATAATTGAATGAAATAAAGATCAATTCCTAGTTGTTTATCTCCCTGAGTGATATAGATTATTTTTGGCCATAAAGTTGACACATTATTCTGTCTAGCCCATAGCCCTGAGTGCAAGACTCCTGCTAAGATCACATTGAACAGTGCATTGAACACAGGGAGCTCTGTGTAGACTTGGACTAAGGGTTCTTGTCCTGATTCTGTGCTATGTAGCTTTTTAACTTTAGGAAAACCACTTAATTTCTATGACTGTTAGTTTTCTTATCTATAAAGTGAAGCCATTGGCTGCATGGATTCTACCTCCTCTAGCAGTAAGATTCTATGGTCTCTCTGAAGTGTTGTTTAAACAATCTTACAACTATCAGTGTGGGGTAGAAAAAGACTGCATCACAAACTTTTCCCAATATGGGCAGTGTGTCTCTGCCCCTCCTGATCACCCCTCCCAACATGAGCCCTATTTGTACATTCAACAGTGCCCTTCCCAACCCCTTCAAACAACCATCGTTCATCTGTCTCGTGCAAAAGATCAGCTCTGGCGCAAGGCTGGCTTAGGGTTTGGTGATCTGGCTGCACTGTGACTAGCTGTAGGTGACTGAAGGTATTTTTAAGAATGTCACAAAGGCTGAGCTGCAACAGATGAGTAAAAACAGAAGCTTGAAGTTCAGAAGTTTGATGAGTAGAAACGCAGCTGGTTATCTACAGTTAAAAAGCTTTTTTTTTTTTTTTTTTTTTACCAGAGTTGAAGTTAATTTAAACCCATAGCAGGAGTATGAGGAGGGACCAAGCGTGCAAATATAGGTGTCTTCCTGCTCAAGAAATATGTTTAATTACCTCCTAGGGCTCAGAGAGGTACTGTACCACTTAAGTCCCATTAAGAAACAGAATCCAACTCACATTATAAAAGATATTTTAATGAAAGGACCATTTATAGAGGTGTGGGCAGGATTAAGGGAGCCTAAAAGGATGTTGGAATCTTCAGGAACTAACAACATGGTAAGCTATTACCATGACTAGGCCTGAAGGGTCAGGGAAAGCATTAGCACTGCTGAATGAAAGAGCTATAGAGGATGGGCCATCTAACAGGAACTAAAGCCGCAGAGAGACGCACCCACTGCCTGAAAACACAGCTCAAAGCAGACAGGAAACAGGGTAGAAATATCCTGTTTCTCACACTGTCCTCCTATTTCCTGGTGGTTACTGTCATTGGCCAAGGACCATTCATCAAGAAAGTCCAGGTGACAGGTGATAGGGGCCCAAAGTTAGGCAAAGGACAGTAGAGAATAAGACTCAGTTAGAGACGGGCTCGTAAGCAAAGAATAACCAGCGCAGTTACTAAAAGAATCCAAGACAAGTTTTAAGATAATTGGGTCATTTTTCATTCCTAATGGATAGTGCGTATAAAGAAATGACAATATAATTTAGCAGATAGTCCATTTTCCCCCACTGTCTTTTGTAGGCAGATAACTTCTGTTTGATTCATTTCTATTTTGATTCTTCATTTTTATTGGCACTTAGCTATTAAATGAGGAATTGCTTCATATCCCTTTAATTCTTACTTTGTCTTGATTGATCTTCACATTAGGGTTTTGTTGACCACTGTCTAGCACTGGCAGCCATTGGTCAAATCAGGCACTACCCCCCCTCCACCCGCCCAACTGGAAGCGTTGTTAAAGCTTCAAATGTGAAAAAATGCAGGGCTGCCTTCAGTCCTCAAGTTCTGTCCTAAAAGTTAGCAATTCTGGCTTTACAGTTGAAGTGAAATCAGCTAAGCCTAATAGAGTATCTACTTAATATTTATCATGGATAGTATTTCTGGGTTTCTATTTGCTCCATTTTGAAGCGTTTGTTATGCTTTGGAGAGAAATGTAATTAAAATATGGACATCCCTGGATCATTTGGGAGATGCTATTTCCCAGTATACCACTACATAGACCATATTGCTCTTCTTAAGCATGATATTTTGTATTATTCAAAAACATGACATGGAAGTGTGAACAGACTAAGAATAAAACTGAGTCTTGTGTGTGCCAAGTTTGGGCAGTTTATAAACCCAGTGGAGCTTGCTGTTAACGTGTAGCTTGGCAAACTCACTCATTGTCTGAGCTGCAAGTTGGGCTGTTTTCTATCTCTCTGTAGGCTTTAAAATTTTGGGATCTGACCAGAGCTGTCAGCTTGGTTTAGGGGAACAGAATCCAGCTCCCTCTTCCATGCCTTCAGTTTCTCATGAGGAAATTAGCTGTAATTTAAACTATATATATATATTTATGTATATCCAGAGTTGTTAAGTGAAAAGAAATATTCAGAGTATAGCAAGCCTTTAAAATCACCTTTCTGGAAGCATTTCAGTCAAGTCTGGGGAAGCTAGGGTTCACCGCTTAAAGGTCAGAGGCTTGCGTGGACCCATTGGTTCTAAAGTCTTATGATGAAAGCACTATTCTTTTCACTCGTTCACTCAGAACAAATATCATTAGGTTTCACATTGCCACAGTGCTAGGCATTGTGCTAGAAAGAGGCTGAGTGTGGACTCTTCCTTAATGCCACTCCTAGGTATATTTATACTTTGGAGAAATGAAAACATCTGCCCACACAAAAAAAATATACAGATGTTTATGGCAGCATTTTTCGTAATAGCTAAAAGGTGTAAACAACATAAATGTCCACCAAGTAATGAGTGGCTATATTAATACAATGGAATATTATTTGGTCATAAAAAGTAATGAAGCACTGATACATGCTACTATGTGAATGAACCTTAAAAACATGAGGTCGTTGTGAGTCATAAACAACTTGACAGCATCCAACTTGACTTGACATACAGATGCAACACATTCATTTGAATGGCCATATAGAATTCCATACAAAACAACCACCGAACAAAGGTGAGACATGCTCACATTTGCTTTAGAGAGGTGAAACTGTCCACAGTGTGGAAGCCTGGGATCCAAGTGAATGTGGATTTCTCAGATATCTGGTCTTATCAATGGTTTTGAACTCTCTATATTCTTTGCTCCTAATAACTCCTATTGCTAGATTCCCACCCAAGGCTATCTCTCAAGAAATGAGAGGTAACTGGGTGGATCACAAAATAAAATCTCTGGTTAGATTTATAAAATTAAAAAATAAATAAGTATAGAGAAAAATCACATTATGTTTTCAATATAGGAGGGAGTATGTAAAAAAAAAATTTTTTATGTAAATTAAATGTTTAGTACCATTTTTTAGAGATGGTGAGAGTAGATCTTATTTTCCCCTCATCAAGACTTAAAATATAAATATCTCAGAGACTACTTTTAGCAACAACTGGACTGAAAATATTAAGGAATTAAGAAATGAAGATAGAGTGAGGTACTTTAATAGCTATAAATAAGAGTGACAATTCACCTTACCAGGTCATATACCACGGATTGCCAGCAGCCCAGGAGAAACAGAATCCTACCCACAATCACGTTAGGGAGCTTTACCAGGGTCTTTGCCAGATGGAGCCTTGAGGTGACTGCAGCTGTGGCCAGCACCTTGATTGCAATCTGGGAAAGATCCCAAAGCAGAGGATTTAGCTAAGCTGCACCCGGATTCCTGACCTACAGAAACGGATATAATAAATGTTGTTTCGAGTCACCAAGTTTGGGGGTAATTTGTTATGCAGCAATAGATAACTAATACACACTTCTACTGCCTGCCTCATGTCCTCACAACACACTTTTATTCTACCTGTTGCTATGGCAACCAGCTTCCCACAGGTGTGAACTGACAGCACCGTATTTTTAGCTGCTGTTAAGTCAGTCCCTGACTCTGATGACTTCATGCACAACAGAACAACACACTACCCAGTCCAGCTCCACTGCCATGATCAGTTGCAGATCAAACTGCTGTGATCCATGGGATTTTCACTGGCTGATTTTTGGAAGTAAGCCGTCAAGCCTTTCTTCCTAGTCCATCTCTGTCTGGGAGCTTTGTTGAAATCTGTTGAGCATCATGCAAACCTCCACCGACAGATGAGCGCTGGCTGCTCATAAGGCGCATTGGTGGAGAATTGAACCAGTTGCCAAGTCTCCCATATGGAAGGTGAGAATTCTACCACTGAACCCCCGCTGCCTCATCTGTATTGTTGTCACTCACTTTGTGCCCTAATCCTCCTGACCTAACAGTTATATGCTTCTACAGAAGTTTGCTTAGCACTGGCTTTCCCTGCTACCCTGTTAAGCTCTTCTCAGGCAGAAGTTACTTTCCAAAATAAGCTACCTGCACTAAAGCCCTTGTCTTAATCTCAGTTTTTGGCTGTGGGGTGGGAACCCAAGTTAAGTTACTTTGTTTTCTTTTAGCATGATGTTAGCAGTTCCAGGAGTTTTTAATGTATTAATGGTTCTCTATTATAAATTCAAAAAGCAAATTTCTAGTGTATTCTAGTAAACAAATGCCCTTTCTTTATCTTCATATTGCACAATACCACTTATCTCTTATTCATAGCATTTCTCACCTTACAGGCACAAATTCTGCTCAGCCCAACATTTCCTTTGACAATCATTGCCATACCAGCATGTACACTGAATCACAACTAAAATAAACAATACACTTAAGTAAAAATGTAATGGCCCACCTTGAAATGTTTGCAGTCCATCAGCCTGTCATATACACAAACCGAGAACTCCTAGCAAATATATTTATTTAATTCCATAGTTAATCTTTTTGTTGTTTTTGCAGAAATATGAGTAAAAGAACATCTCTGATTACAGGTAGAATCAAATATCTGGATAGCTATGCCAAGGCTATCTCCCAAGATATGCAACCCATTTCTGAATGCTTCTCAAACAAGACTGGCTCCTGTAGAGCTTGTAGAATGCCTGAAAGTTCTCTGCAGAAAGGTCACCTTCCAGATCCTAACCCCATGGTCTTTGACCCAGAGGCCAGGTAATATTTTTTCCAAAAGCTGTGTATATGTGTGTGTGTGTCTTTCTGTGTATGATAGAAGGAAGTGGGGTGGAGGAAAGAATGAGTATTTTACAACTGACCTTTCAAGAAATTCCATAGATCTATGTAAGAAGGAAAATGTAATGTCTCTCTCAGCGTTTCCTAATTTAGAAAGAAAATTAGCTTTCATTTAAAATAATGAGCAAAATTTCCAACAGCATGGATCTTTGAATAAAATGCATTTATTCCTGGATTACATAGCTCCTTTTTCTTTTTCTTCCTGATCTCATGCTGAGATAAAACTTCTAATTCCCCTTCTCAACTTTGATTGGTTATTATCCCAAAAACCAACCTGGTTGGCTCTCATCTCTACTTGGTTTTTATCCTGAATAATGAGGTATAAAAGCAGAAGCAAGAATTGGGGAGATTTTCCAAAGTAGCCTAAAGAAACTATTCAAATTATCTCTGAGTCTCTCAAGATAGTTTCAGCCCTTGTAAAGAATTCAAGTGTAAATAAGCAATTTCCACATAGCAACAACCTTGATGTGAAACTAAATATGTCACACAATAGTCTGTGGTCATGTATAAATTTGTTCTATTTTTCTTTGTCCTTTGTCTAAAAATGAGGTCAGCAAACTCTTTCTTAAAGAGCCAGATACTAAATATGACTTGTGAGGCTTACGGTGTCTGTGAAAGGTCTCTGTGACAACTGATCAATTCTGCCCTTATAGTGCAAAAACATCCATAGACAATATGAAAACAAATGATGGGGCTGTGTTTCAATAAAACTTTATTTATAAAAACAGGGCCAGAGTGTCAACTGTATTTTCCCAACCCCTGGTCTAGAAAAAGAAACTTAAAGAACTATGGAGTGAGGTTACATCCTCCTCCACTCTCATAGTATACTTTTATCCCAGTGATGCAACCATAATACTTTAGTTTATTAAAGGGTATGGAAAGAGGAAAGATGCCTTTATGGTACCTATAGAAATAAGGACATGACTAAAAACTTCCAGAATAGGAAACACAACTGAAAATAATAAGGGGCTGTCTACACTGATGGAGCATTCAAGTTTAGCTTCACAGTGGGTCTGCCGTGCTTTGACGGTTCAAGAAAAATGCTGCTGTATTAAATGAATGGTTGTGTCAAACACAGAAACAAATAAAAATGCAAATAGATCATTGGCTCATGCAGATAACAGCTAAATAAAACTATTTCTAACATAAGTACCTCCTTGACAAACATAGATATTTTTCAGTCTCACAGTAATCAATAAGCTATCATATATTCCATAATACATAATGAGACCCACGATGTCACACATGACATTGACAGACTGAGGTAGCACTCGATAATTCTTCCTTCTGTGTCTTATCTAAGGTTTTATACAAGGTCTTTACAAGGAGTGTAAACCTCTGAAATCATAAGTGTAAAGTGTGATGCAGGTTTTTCTCAGGAGAGTATATATAGCTATCAACAACTTCCTGCAGAACTCTACAACACTCCAAAGTAAAAAAGATCATATCATTAATGAATAAATAAATAAATGGTATTAAACCAGTCTTTAAACCTAAATTTCAGTCTAGATTATGGGGTGTGATTTAAAGGATAGCAGGGAGGTAAAAAAAAAATCCAAGTAAACAATATCCTTCCCATTGAAACCCCAGATATCTTGTTTATTTGATTCCTTTGCATTTTTTTTTTTTGCATTCATTGTTGCATTTTTCTCTCATCTCCATTTTTAAATTTTTTGTTCTGTTTTAAAATGTTCCTCAAACATTTAAAAAGTGATGGGACAAATACTGTGTGATCCCACTTATATGAAATATCTAAAATAAGAAAATGGCATAGAGACAAAATTTATTATTGGCTACCAGGGGTTGGAGTAGAGGGATGAATAGGGAGTTATTGCTTAAGAGGTATTGAGTTTCTGTTTGGGGCAACAGAAAACGTGTGGAACTAGATAGTGATGACGTTTGCACAACATGGTGAATGTAATTATTATTATTAAATTATATGCTTAAAAATGATTAAAATGTCATTTCTTTTATTATATATATTTTACAATAATAAAAACTTTTTACAGAATAGGACATTAAGTTAGAATTTTGTATGAGATATAAAAAAAAAAAAAAATTCATTGTTTATTTGAAATTTACATCCAGCTGGGTGTCACGTATTTTATCTGGCAACCTTAGCTGGAAAAAAAAATATCACTTCCAGCTTTGCAATGAAAAGAAGCTAACTAGTTTCAAGTTCATGATTTTTTAAAACCCATCACAGAATTAAAGCTGCAGAGCAAAAAACTGCCTCAAAATTTGAGGAGAAACAAACATCTGCTGGGAAAGACACGGGCACTCCCTTGCCTAGGTTAGATGCAACTGGACACTGATAAGAATATTTCAACTAGAATATTGATAAATTGGTAATGGCCAAGGGAGGACTGGGGGGGAGAGGGTGAAACCACTGAGGGCCACAGAAATTGGCAGAATCCCCACCCTTTTGCTGGCTCTTTCTCCACAAGCACCAGCAGCTGCTCAACAAAACAGAAGAAGTCTTAAGAACATGTCCATTGTATGAAAACCTAGGGAAGAATAGTAGCCATTTGTGAAAAAAAAAAGAAACCTCACCAGACCTGTTTTCCCCATCTGCCCTACTGAACAAAAGCCTTAATCTATAGCAGGTTAACTACAAACACTCTTGCCCTTAGGTCACAGGTGAAAACTCCTTGTAGCTGGGGGGAAGAAAACAGAGAAAGAAAAAAAAAAAAAGCCTATTCCTGTTTTAAACCTGTTGCTCTCAAGTTGACAATGACTCATAGCAATCCTATAGGACAGAGTAGAACTGCCCCCACAGGGTTTGCAAGGCTGTAAATCTTTATGGAAGCAGATTGCCATATCTTTCCCTCCCAGAGCCCTTAGTCAGTTTGAACCCTTGACCTTTCGGTTAACAGCCAAGTACTTAATCACTGTGCCACCACTGGGTACAAAGTAATAGCCAGGGAAGTAGCAGAAAAACTGAGAAGACCACATTCTCAAGGCTCTGCCTAAGATTGGGATTTAATCAAAACAAGAAAGAAGCTTCTGCTCCACAGTCACTCACCACCAAGAAAACAAGTTCAAATAGGAAGAATACTATGGGGATAGGGACACTGAAGGAACAAGAGTATGCAAGATAATCCTTTCGGAAGCAAAGTAGAAAGGGAAGATTTAAAGTGCAGGACCAAAGAGATGTTACTCTGGCAAACGAACCCTCACCCAGAACACTACCAACCCTATAGAACACAGCAGAACTGCCCCATAGGCTTTCCAAGGAGCAGCTGGTGGATTGGAACTGCTGACCTTTGGTTTAGCAGCCAGGCTTTTAACCACTGAGGCACCAGAACTCCAAACATAAGGTGTCACTAAGAAATTTGAAATCTGTGGAGCATTGAGGGTAACCATAGCAACAACAAGCCTCAATCCCAGCCTAACTCCTAGGAATGGAGTGCCCATTTTCAGGCATAAAAATTATTTACCTTACTTTTTCCTATCCTACACAAGATGTCAAACTTTCAACAAAAATTATGAAATATACGGAAAAGAAAGAAAGAACATGCAAACCAAAGGAATCTTAAGAACCAAACTTAGCTATTACACTTATGTAGGAGCTATCTGACAAGAAATTGAAGATAATGATGATTAATATGTTAAAATCTCTAAAGAAAGTGAAAAACATGCAGGATTAGATGAGTAATTCTTCAGTGAGATAAGAAAAAATCAAATTGAAATGCTAAAAATAAACAGTACAGTGATAGAGATAAAAGTTTTTAACAAGCTCATCGGTAGAGTTAACATTGCCAATGAAAGAATCAGTGAACAAAAATGTAACATATATAATTGGAATCCTTAAAAAAGAAGAGAGCAAACATGGCAGAAAAAATATTTGAAGAAAAAATGGCCTAGAATGTCCCAAATTAATAGAAGACAACAAACACAGATCAATGATGCTCGGGGGAAAAAAAAAAAAAAGGATAAACACCAGAACACATACACACACATATGAACCTTGAAATGCCATACGCAAACTGCTGAAAAAAAAATTTAAGCAACTATAAAAAGAAAACTTATCCATGGAAAAGAAGCACTACAAAGCTAAATATTACAGCAGTATTTTCAGCAGAAATAAGGCAAGGCAAAAGACAGTGGAGTGACATCTTTACACTGATTAAAAAAGACACTAGAACTACCTGATAGGGAATTCAAATCTCTAATATTCAGAGTTATCTCAAGGGTTGAAGAAAAAAGCAAAGATTAGGAAAAAATAGACAAAATCATGAAAAGACAGACAAAAGAACGGAAGAATTCAGGAAAATAATACAGGAACAAAATGTTGAGATAACCTCACAACTAGAAATCACACAAAAACAGCAATTAGAAATCCAAAAGATAAACAACAAGATTTCACAAATGGACAGTGTCATAGAAGGTCTGAGGAGCAGACATGAAACAATGGAATACAGGATCAGTGAAATTAAAGACAAATATTTGTATATCATTTTGTTTGAGGAAAAATCAGAGAAAAGAAAAATGAAGAAATACTGAAAATAATGTGGAATACAATCAAAAGCAAAAATTTGAGAGTGACCAGAATTTCAGAACAGGGGAGAAAATGGAAAACACAGAGAGGATCACTGAAGATTTGCTGACAAAAAACTTCCCTAATATCATGAAAGATGAAAAGCTGACCATCCAAGAAGCTGAACCCAATATACGATAAACCCCAAAGAAAATCACAAAGGCATATCATAATCACTAGCTAAAATCAAAGACAAAGAAAGAATCCTGACAGCAGCTTGAGAAAAATGAAAAATCACATACAGAGGGGAAACAATAAGACTCAGCTTTGATTACTCAGCAGAAACCATGCAGGCAAGAAAGAAATGGGATGACATACATAAAACCTTGAAAGAAAAAAATTGCCAATCAAGAATAATATATCCTCCAAATCTTTCACTCAAATATGATGATGAAATTAGGACATTTCTAGAAGTACAGAAATTAAGAGAATATGTAAAAAACCAAACCAAATGTACAAGAATTATTAAAGGATGTCCTTCGATTAGAGAACAAACAGCATCGGACAACAGCTTGAATCTAGGACACAAGACCACATCACCCAGATACTAGCCTCAGTAATGAACTCTCAAGAATTAATCAAAACTAAAAGATTTACAACAGGGAGCCAGAGAGGTTAATCTATAAATGACATCAACATCAGAACAATAAAAGAGGGAATAAACGACGTAGGTATAGGACTCTCTAATGGAGCAGAAGGCAAGGCAATACTGAGTAATAAAAGACTGGCTCAACCTTAGGAAGATAGGGGTAAATTTCAAGGTAATCACCAAGAAAGTTAACAAACCTATTCATCAAAAAAAAGAAGAAAAACATAAAGCCTCAGTATCATCGATTAAATTATGCCCCCAGAAAAATGTTGTGAATCCTGCCTCTATGATGTTAATGAAGGAGGACGGTGGCAGTTGTGTTAGTGAGGCAGGACTCAACCTACAGGTCTGGTTGTGTCTTGAGGCAATCTCTTGAGATATGAAAGATAGAAGCAAGCAGAAAGACAGGGGGACCTCTCATACCACCAAGAAAGCAGTACTGGGAGAAGAGCACATCCTTTACACCCAGGGTCCCTGTGCTAAAAAGCTCCTCCTAGTCTGGGGGAAGATTGATGAAAGGCTGACAGAGAGAGAAAATATTCCTCTGGAGCTGACACTTGAATTTGGACTTTTAGCCTACTTTACTGTGAGAAAATTAACTACTCTTTGTTAAAGCCATCCACTGGTGGCATTTCTGTTATGGCAGCACTAGATGACTAAGACACTCAGTAAACACAAAATCTACAAAAACAAAAGAAATAATAATAATAAAAAAAAAAAGTCCACAAACAAAAAGAATTCAGCACAGGAAAGTAAAAAGAACAAAGAAAATATCAGCACCACAAAAGAAAAGCACTACAAAATGACAGCCATAAACTCACACCTATAAATAATTTTTTTTTTTTTATCAATAATTATACTGAATGTAAATGGCCTAACCCACTGCCATCGAGCTGATTCCAACTCATAGCAACCCTATAGGACAGAGTAGAACTGCCCCATAGAGTTTCCAAGGAGCGTCTGGTGGATTTGAACTGCTGACCTTTTGGTTACCAGCTGTAGCACTTAACCACTATGCCACCAGTGTTTCCAAATGGCCTAAATGAACCCATAAAGAGACAGTGAGTGACAGAATAGATTTAAAAAAAAAAAACAGAATCTACCAATATGCTGTCTACAAGACACACCTTAGAAACAAAGACATAAATTTATTAAAAATCAAAGGATGGAAAAAAATATGTCAAGTAAACAGCAATCAAAAAAGAGCAAGAGTAACAATACTAATTTCAGATAAAATAGAGTTTAAGACAAAATGCTCCATAAAAGAAAAGAAGGGCATTATATAATGATTAAAGGGACAATCCATCATGAAGACATCACTATAATAAATACCTACACACCCAATGACAGGGCTCCAAAATACATAAGAAAAACTCTAATAGCACCAAAAAGAGAAATTGACCGTTCCACGATAATAGTAGGAGACTTCAAAACACCAATTTCAGTAAAGAACAGAACTGGTAGAAAGAAACTCAAAAAGGATACAAAAAATCTAAAGGCCAACTTGACCTCATAGACATATATAGAACACTCCACCCAAGAGCTGTAAAGTATACATTTTTTCCAGTGCACATGGAACTTTCTCCAGAATAGACCACACCTTAGGCCACAAAGCAACCCTCAATAAAATTCAAAACACTGAGATAATACAAAGTGTCTTCTCTGATCACAATGCCATCAAAGTAGAAATTAACTACAGGAAGAGCAAGGAAAAAAAATCAGTTACATGGAAAAAGAATAACACCCTTCTTAAAAACCACTGGGTAATAGAAGAAATTAAAAATGGAATAAAAAAAAATTCCTAGAATCAAAGCAGAATGAAAATACTTCATACCAAAACCTTTGGAACACAGCAAAGACAGTGCTCAGAGGTCAACTTATAGCAATAGATGCACACATCAAAAAAGAAGAAAGAGACAAAATCAAAACATTACTACACAACTGGAACTAATAGAAAGCAAATAGCAAAAGAAGCCCACAGCCACCAGAAGAAAGGAAATAATAAAGATCAGAGCAGAAATAAATGAAATAGACAATAGAAAAACAATAAAAAGAATCAGTAAAACCAAAAGTTGGTTCTTTGAAAGGATCAACAAAATCGACCAAACACTGGCTAAATTGACAAAAGAAAAACAGGAGAGGACACAAATAACCCAAAGAAGAAATGAAATGGGGGACATTACAACAGACACAACTGAAATAAAAGGGATTGGAACAGAACACTATGAAAAACTATACTCCAACAAATTTGAAAGCCTAGAGGAAATGGACAAATTTCTAGAAACACACTACCTAGTCCATACTAACATAAACTGATGTTGAAAATCTGAACAGACCCATAACAAGAGAAAAAATTGAAAAGGTAATTTAAAAAATTAAAAACAAAAAACTCCCAACAACAAAAGAAAGCTCTGGCCCAGATGGGTTTCCTGCAGAATTCTAACAAACATTCAGAGAAGAGCTTACAACAGTACTACTCAAACTATTTCAGAACATAGAAAAGGAAGGGACACTTCCAAATTTATTCTATGAAGCCAGCGTAACCCTGATACTAAAACCAAGCAAAGACACCAAAAAAAAAAAAAAAAAAAAACCAACCAATATTTCTCATGATATAGATGCAAAACTTCTCAACAAAATTCTAGCCAATAGAATTCATCATCATGTAGAAAAAATAATACACAATGACTAAGATTTATACCAGGTATAAATTTTTTTTTTTTTAATGCAAGAACAGTTCTGGAGGGCATTATGTTCAGTGAAATAAGTCAATCACAAAAGGACAAATGTTGTATGAGACTACTATTATAAACACTCATGATAAGGTTTATACATAAAAAGGAGCAATCTGAAGGTTACGAGGGAGGGAAGGGTGGGGATGGAAAAACACTAGACAATAGATAAGCGGTAACTTTGGTGAAGGGCAGGACAGTACACAATTCTGGGGAAGCCAGCACAACTTGTCCAAGGTAGGGTTATGGAAGCTCCATAGACACATCCAAACTCCCTGAGGGATCAAATTACTGGACTGAGGGCTGTGGGGACCATGGTCTTGGGGAATATCTAGCTTAACTGGTATAACATAGTTTATAAAGAAAATGTTCTATGTTCTACTTTGATGAGTAGCGTCTGGGGTCTTAAAAGCTTGTGAGCGGCCATCTGGAACAAGGGAGAATGAACCAGAGATACAAGAGAAAGATTAGTCCAAAGGACTAATGGACCACAACTACCACAGCCTCCACCAGACTGAGTCCAGCACAGCTAGATGGTGCCCATCTACCACCACTGACTGCTCTGACAGGGATCACAATAGAGGGTCCTGGACGGAGCTGGAGAAAAAGGTAGAAAAAATTCTAACACAAAAGAAGACCAGATTTACTGGACTCACAGAGACTAAAAAAACTCCAAGAATATGGCCCCTGGACACCCTTTTAGCTCAGTAATTAAGTCACTCATAAGATTCACCTTTCAGCCAATGACTGGACAGGCCCATAAAATAAAACAAGACTAAAGGGGCATACCAGCCCAGGGGCAAGGACTAGAAGGCAGGAAAGGACAGGAAAGCTGGTAAAAGGGAACCCAAAGTTGAGAAGGGGAGAGTGCTTACATGTCATGGGGGTGGTAATCAACATTACAAAACTATATATATACTAATTTTTTTTTTTAACGAGAAGCTAGTTTGTTCTGTAAACCCTCATCTGAAGTACAATAGTTATATATATATATGTTTAAAAAAAAATTTTATATATATATACACACACACAAAAGAACTGTTAACTCAATATTCTGCAACCAGTGAAAAAACTTTCAAAACTGAAGGAGAAATAAAGATTTTTTGCAACAAATAAAAGCTGAGAGATTCATTGCCTGTAGACTTACTCTACAAGAAATTTTTTTCTTTTTATTTATTGTACTTTAAGTGAAAGTTTACAAGTCAGTCCCTCATACAAAAATTTATATGCATCTTGCTATGTACTCCTAACTGCAATCACCCTAATAAGACAGCACACTCCTCTCCACACTTTATTCCCCGTGTCCATTCAACCTGCTCCTGTCCCCTTCTGTCTTCTCATCTGGCCTTCAGACAGGAGCTGCCCACATAGTCTCATGTGTCTACTTGAGCCAAGAAGTTCACTCCTCACCAATATCATTTTCTGTCTTATAGTTCCGTCCAATCTCTGTCTGAAGAGTTGGCCCTGGGAACGATTCCAGTCTTGGGTTAACAGAGGGTCCAAGGACCATGACCTCCAGGGTCCCTCCAGTCTCATTCAGCCCGTTAAGCCTGGTCTTTTTACAAGAATTTAAGGTCTACATCCCACTGTTCTGCTCCATCAGGGATTCTCTGTTGTGTTCCCTTTTAGGAGCATGTGCTTTTTTTTTTTTATAATAAGTGAAAATTTACAAATCAAGTCAGTCTCTCATACAAAACCTTATACACACCTTGCTATATACTTACTCCTAGTTACTCTCCCCCTAATGAGACAGCACATCTCTTCTCTTCTACAAGAAATGTTAAAAGATGTTCTTCTGACAGAAGGAAAATGACATTAGACTGAAACTTGGATGTACAAAAAGAAATAAATAGCACCACAGACTCAGAACACACATCTGCAAATCATACCTGATAAATCACATGTATTAAGAATACATAAAGAACTCTCAAAACGCAAAAATAAGAAAACAACCCAATTTAAAAAATGGGCCACAATTCTGAACAGACACTTCACTAAAAAAGATATCTTGTTGTTGTTAGCTGCTGTCGAGTTGGTTCCGACTCATAGCCACCCTATGTACCACAGAACAAAACACTGCCCAGTCCTGCGCCGTAGTTACAATCCTTGTTATGCTTGAGCCCATTGTTGCAGCCACTGTGTCAATCCATCTCGTTGAGGGTCTTCTTCATTTTCACTGACCCTGTACTTTACCAAGCATGATGTCCTTCTCCAGGGACTGATCCCTCCTGACTACTTGTCCAACACATGTAAAACACAGTCTCACCATCCTTGCTTCTAAGGAGCATTCTGGTTGTACTTCTTCCAAGACAGATTTGTTTGTTCTTTTCGCCAACACCACAATTCGAAGATGTCAATTCTTCGATCTTCCTTATTCATTGTCCAGCTTTCTCATGCATACAATGAGATTGAAAATACCATGGATTGGGTCAGGCGCACCTTAGCTTTCAAGATGACATCTTTGCTTTTCAACACTTCAAAGAGGTCCTTTGCAGCAGATTTGCCCAGTGCAATGCATCTTTTGATTTTTTGACTGCTGCTTCCGTGGGTGTTGGTTGTGGATCCAAGTAAAGTGAAATCCTTGACAACTTCAATCTTTTCTCTGTTTATCATGATGTGGTTTATTGGTCCAGTTGTGAAGATTTTTGTTTTCTTAATGTTGAGGTGTAATCCATACTGAAGGCTGTGGTCTTTGATCTTCATTAGTAAATGCTTCAAATCCTCTTCACTTTCAGCAAGCAAGGTTGTATCACCTGCATAACACAAGTTTTAATGAGTCTTCCTCCAATCCTGATGGCCTGTTTTTCTACAAATAGTCCAGCTTCTTGGATTATTTGCTCAGCATACAGATTAAATAAAAAAATAGGTATGGTGAAAGGATACAACCCTGACGTACATCTTTCCTGACTTTAAACCACTCAGTATCCCCTTGTTCTGTCCGAACAACTGCCTCTTGATCTATATACAGGTTCCTCATGATCACGATTAAGTGTTCTGGAATTCCCATTCATTGAAATGTTATACATAATTTGTTATGATCCATGCAGTCAAATACCTTTGCACAGTCAAAAAAACACAGGTAAACATCCTTTTGCTATTCTGTGCTTTCATCCAGGATCCATCTGACATCAGCAGTGATATCCCTGGTTCCATGTCCTCTTCTGAATCTAGTCTGAATGTCTGGTAGTTCCATGTTAATATATTGCTGCAGCCGCTTTTGAATGATCTTCCACAAAATTTTACTTGCATGTGATATTAATGATATTGTTTGAAAATTTCCACATTCAGTTGGATTGCCTTTCTTGGGAATAGGCTTAAATATGGATCTGTTTGAGTCAGTTGGTTAGGAAAAGTTGTCTTCCGTATTTCTTGGCATAGACGAGTAAGCACTTGCTACCTCTTGAAATGGTTGAACATTGACTAATTCTTTTTGGTATAATGACTCTGTGTATTTCTTCCATCTTCTTTTGATGTTTCCTGTGTCATTTAATATTTTCCCTGTAAAATCTTTCACTATTGGAACTCAAGGCTTCAATTTTTTCTTCAGCTCTTTCAGCTTGAGAAATACCTAGTGTGTTCTTTCCTTTTAGTTTTCTATCTCCAGCTCTTTGCACATGTCATTATAATACTTTACTTTGTCTTCTCGAGCCACCCTTTGAAATCTTCAGTTCTTTTGCTTCATCATTTCTTCCTTTTGCTTTAGCTGCTTCTTGTTTGACAGCAAGTTTCAGAGTCTCCTCTGACATCCATCTTGGCCTTTTCTTTCTTTCATGACTTTTCAATGACCTCTTGGTTTCTTCAAGTATAATGTCCTTGATGTCATTCCACATCTCGTCTGGTCTTCGGTCATTAGTGTTCAACATGTCGAATTGATTCTTTAGATGGTCTCTAAATTCAGATGGGAAATACTTAGGGTCGTATTTTGGCTCTTGTGGAATTGCTCTGATTTTCTGCAATTTTGACTTGCACTTGCATATGAGCAATTGATAATCTGCTCCACAATCGGCCCCTGGTCTTGTTCTGAATGAAGATATTGAGCTTTTCCATCATCTCTTTCTACAGATGTAGTCGATTTGATTCCTGTATATTTCATCTGGCGAGGCCCACGTGTATAAAAAAAAAAAATAGTTGCCATTTATGTTGGTAAAAAAAAGGTATTTGCAATGAGGAAGTCATTGGTCTTGCAAAAGTCAATCGTCTGCAGAATATAAAAAACTAATATACAGAATGCTTTGAGACATCAGGGATGACCTCAGAAATGAAATAAGGCAATCTACAGAAAAAGCCAAGGAACACACTGATAAAGCAGTTAAAGAAATCAAAAAGATTATTCAAGAACATAATGGAAAAATTAATAAGCTGCAAGAATCCATAGAGGAACAGCATTCAGAATTCCAAAAGTTTAACAGTAAAATTACAGAATTAGACAACTCAATAGGAAGTCAGAGGAGCAGAATCGAGCAATTGAAATGCAGAGTGGGGTAGTTGGCGGATAAGGCAATTGACACCAATACAGTTGAAGAAAAATCAGATAAAAGAATTCAAAAAAAAAATGAAGAAACCCTTGGAAACATGTGGGGCTCTATCAAGAAGAATAACTTGCATGTGAATGGAGTTCCAGAACAGGGAGGGATAACAGAAAATACAGAGAAAATAGTTGAAGCTCTGTTGGCAGAAAACTTCCCTGGCATCATGAAAGATGAAAGGATATCTATCCAAGATGCTCATTGAACCCCAAATAAGATTGATCCAAAAAGAAAATCACCAAGGCATATTATCATCAAACTTGCCAAAACCAAAGATAAAGAGAAAATTTTAAAAGCAGCCAGGGATAAAAGTCAACTACAAAGGAGAATCAATAAGAATAAGTTCAGACTACTCAGCAGAAACCATGCGGGGATGACATATATAAAGCAATGAAGGAGAAAAACTGCCAGCCAAGGATCATATATCCAGCAAAACTCTCTCTCAAATATGAAGGTGAAATTAAAATATTTACAGATAAACACAAGCTTAGAGGATTTGCAAAAACCAAACCAAAGCTAAAAGAATTACTAAAGGAAATTGTTTGGTCAGAAAATCAATAATATCAGATAACACAACACAAGGTCACAGAAGAGAACATCCTGATATCAACTCAAATAGGGAACTCACAACAACAAAATAAAACTAATTTTAAAAAGAAAAAGATGCTCAAAACAGGGAATCATTGAAGTCATTATGTAAAAGATTACAATAATCAAAAAGAGGGACTAAATACAGGAGGCATAGGTCTTCCATATGGAGAGGAAAACAAGGTGATATAGCAAGACACAGTTAGGTTTTTACTTAGAAAAATAGGGGTAAATATTAAGTTAACCACAAAGAGGTCTAACTATTCCGTAATTCAAAATAAGAACCAAGACAAACAAAAAGACTCAGCAAACATAAGTTCAACTACTATGAAAATGAGGAACACACAATTTACAAAGAAAAAAGTCTCGGCACAAAAAAGTAAGTGGAAAAATGAAATTGTCAACAATACACACAAAAAGGCATCAAAATGACAGCACTAAACTCATACTTATCTATAATTACGCTGAATGTAAATGGACTAAATGCACCAAAAAAGGGACAGAAAGTCTCAGACTGGATAAAGAAACATGATCCGTCTATATGCTGCCTACAAGAGACACACCTTAGAGACACAAACTAAAACTCAAAGGATGGAAAAAAATATATCAAGCAAACAACAATCAAAAAAGAGCGGGAGTGGCAATATTAATTTCTAACAAAATAGACTTTAAAGTTAAATCCACCACAAAGGATAAAGAAGAACACTACATAATGATTAAAGGGACAATTGACCAGGAAGATATAGCCATATTAAATATTTATGTACCCAAAGACAGGGCTGCAAGATACATAAAACAAACTTTAAGAGAATTGAAAAGTGAGACACCTCCACAACTATAGCAAGAGATTTCAACACACCACTTTCGGAAAAGGATAGGCATTCCAGTAAGAAGCACAATAGAACCACGGAGGATCTAATTGCTACAATCAACCAACTTGACCCCATAGACTTATACAGAACACTCCACCCAACTGCTGCAAAGTATACTTTTTTTTCTAGTGCACATGGAACATTCTCTAGAATAGATCACATATTAGGTCATAAAACCAACCTTTGCAGAATCCAAAACATCGAAATATTACAAAGCATCTTCTCAGACCATAAGGCCATAACAGTAGAAATCAATAACAGAAAAATCAGGGAAAACAAATGAAATACTTGGAAACTGAACAATACTCTCCTGAAAAAAGACTGGGTTATAGGAGACATTAAGGAGGGAATAAAGAAATTCATAGAATGCAATGAGAATGAAAACACTTCCTATCAAAACCTCTGGGACACAGCAAGAGCAGTGCTCAGAGGTCAATTTATATTGATAAATGCACACATACATAAAGAGGAAAGAGCCAAAATCAGAGAACTGTCCCTACAACTTGAACAAATAGAAAACGAGCAATAAAAGAATCCATCAGGCACCAGAAGAAAACAAATAATAAAAATTAGAGCTGAACTAAATGAACTAGAGAACAGAAAAACAACTGAAAGAATTAACAAAGCCAAAAGCTGGTTCTTTGAAAAAATTAACAAAATTGATAAACCATTGGCCAGACTGACTAAAGAAATACAGGAAAGGAAACAAATAACCCAAATAAGAAATGAGATGGGCCATATCACAACAGACCCAACTGAAATTAAAAGAATCATATCAGATTATTACAAAAAATTATACTCAAACAAATTCGCAAACCTAGAAGAAATGGATGAATTCCTAGAAAAACACTACCTACCTAAACTAACAAAATCAGAAGTAGAACAACTAAATAAACCCATAACAAAAAAAGAGATTGAAAAGGTAATCAAAAACCTCCCAGTAAAAAAAAGCCCTGGTCTGGACGGCTTCACTGCAGAGTTCTACCAAAGTTTCAGAGAACAGTTAACACCACTACTACTAAAGGTATTTCAAAGCTTAGAAAATGATGCTCATCGAACCCCATATAAGATTGATCCAAAAAGAAAATCACCAAGGCGTATTATCATCAAACTTGCCAAAACCAGCATATCCCTGATACCAAAACCAGGTAAAAAAAAATATTAAAAAAAAAAAAAATAGGTAAAGACACCCCAAAAAAAAGAAAATTACAGACCTATATCCCTCAAGAACATAGAAGCAAAAATCCTCAACAAAATTCTAGCCAATAGAATTCAACAACATATCAAAAAATAATATACCACGACCAAGTGGGATTTATACTAGGTATGCAAGGTTGGTTCAATATTAGAAAAACCATTAATGTAATCCACCATAAAAATAAAAGACAAAAACCACATGATCTTATCAATTGATGCAGAAAAGGCATTTGACAAAGTCCAACACCCCTTCATGATAAAAACTCTCAGCAAAATAAGAATTGAAGGAAAATTCCTCAACATAATAAAGGGAATCTATATGATGGTACTTTTTTTTTTTTATACAAAGCCAGCAGCCAACATCATTCTAAATGCAGAGAGCCTGAAAGCATTTCCCTTGAGAACCGGAACCAGACAAGGATGCCTTTTATCACCGCTCTTATTCAACATTGTGCTAGAGGTCCTAGCCAGAGCAATTAGGCTAGACAAAGAAATAAAGGGCACCCAGATTGGCAAGGAAGAACTAGAATTATCTCTATTTGCAGATGACATATTTTATACACAGAAAACCCTAAGGAACCCTCCAGAAAACTACTGAAACTAATAGAAGAGTTCGGCAGAGTTTCAGGTTACAAGATAAACACAAAAAAATCACTTGGATTCCTCTACATCAACAAAAAGGACATCGAAGAGGAAATCGCCAAAACAATACCATTCACAGCAACCCCCAAGAAGATAAAATGCTTAGGAATAAATCTTACCAAAGATGTAAAAGACCCATACAAAGAAAACTACAAAGTACTAGTGCAAGTAACTAAAAGGGACTTACATAAGTGGAAGAACATACCTTGCTCATGGATAGGAAGACTTAACATAGTAAAAATGTCTATTCTACCAAAAGCCAGCTATATATACAAGGCACTGCCAATCCAAATTCCAATGACATTTTTTAATGCAATGGAGAAACAAATCACCAACTTCATATGGAAGGGAAAGAAGCCCCGGATAAGTAAAGCATTACTGAAAAGGAAGAACAAAGTGGGAGGCCTCGCTCTACTTGATTTTAGAACATATTATACAGCCACAGTAGTCAAAACAGCCTGGTACTGGTACAACAACAGGCACATAGACCAATGGAACAGAATTGAGAACCCAGATATAAATCCATCCACATATGAGCAGCTGATATTTGACAAAGGCCCAGTGTCAGTTAATTGGGGAAAAGATAGTCTTTTTAACAAATGGTGCTGGCATAACTGGATATCCATTTGCAAAGAAATGAAACAGGACCCATACCTCACACCATGCACAAAAACTAAATCCAAGTGGATCAAAGACATAAAGACTAAAACGATAAAGATCATGGAAGAAAAAACAGGGACAACGTTAGGAGCCCTAATACAAGGCATAAACAGAATACAAAACATTAACAAAAATGATGAGGAGAAACCAGATAACTGGGAGCTCCTAAAAATCGAGCACCTATGCTCATCTAAAGACTTCACCAAAAGAGTAAAAAGATCACCTACAGATTGGGAAAAATTTTTCAGCTATAACATCTCCGACCAGTGCCTGATCTCTAAAATCTATGTGATTCTGTTAAAACTCAACCACAAAAAGACAAAGAACCCAATTAAAAATTGGGCAAAGGATATGAACACGCACTTCACTAAAGAAGATATTCAGGCAGCCAACAGATACATGAGAAAATGCTCTTGATCATTAGCCATTAGAGAAATGCAAATGAAAACCACCATGAGATTTCATCTCACTCCAACAAGGCTGGCATTAATCCAAAAAACACAAAATAATAAATGTTGGACAGGCTGTGGAGAGAGTGGAACTCTTATACACTGCTGGTGGGAATGTCAAATGGCACAACCACTTTGGAAATCTATCTGGCGTTTTCTGAAAAAGTTAGAAATAGAACTACCATACAATCCAGAAATCCCACTCCTCGGAATATATCCTAGAGAAATGAGAGCCTTTACACAAATAGATATATGCACACCCATGTTTATTGTAGCACTGTTTACAATAGCAAAAAGACGGAAGCAACCAAGGTGCCCATCAAAGGATGAATGGATAAATAAATTATGATATATTCACACAATGTAATTCTATGCATCGATAAAGAACAGTGATGAATCTGTGAAACATTTCATAACATGGAGGAACCTGGAAGGCATTATGCTGAGTGAAATTAGTCAGATGCAAAAGGACAAATATTGTATAAGACCACTATTATAAGATCTTGAGAGTTTAAACTGAGAATGCATTCTTTTGTGGTTATGAGAGGGGAGAGGGAGGGAGGGTGGGAGAGGGTTATTTACTGAATAGTTAGTAGATAAGAACTACTTTAGGTGAAGGGAAGGACAATACTCAATACATGGAAGGTCAGCTTAACTGAACTGGACCAAAAGCAAAGAAGTTTCCTGAATAAACTGAATGCTTTGAAGGTCAGCGGAGCAAGGGTGGGAGTTTGGGGACTATGGCTTCAGGGGACATCTAAGTCAATTAGCAAAATAAATTCTATTAAGAAAACATTCTGCATCCCACTTTGAAGTGTGGCGTCCGCGGTCTTATATGCTAACAAGCGGCCATCTAAGATGCATCAATTGGTCTCAACCCACCTGGATTAAAGGAGAATGAAGAACACCAAGGTCACAAGGTAATTATGAGCCCAAGAGACAGAAAGGGCCACATGAACTAGAGACTTACATCATCCTGAGACCAGAAGAACTAGATGTTGCCCGGCCACAACCGATGACTGCCCTGACAGGGAGCACAACAGAGAACCCCTGCAGGAGCAGGAGAACAGTGGGATGCAGACCCCAAATTCTCATAAAAAGAGCAGACTTAATGGTCTGACTAATACTAGAAGAATTCCAGTGGTCATGGTCCCCAAACCTTCTGTTGGCCCAGGACAGGAACTATTCCAGAAGACAACTCACTAGACATGGATTGGACTGGACAGTGGGTAGGAGAGAGATGCTGATGAAGAGTGAGCTAATTATATCAGGTGGACACTTGAGACCGTGTTGGCATCTCCTGTCTGGAGGGGAGATGGGAGGGTAGAGGGGGTTAGAAACTGGCAAAACGGTCACAAAAGGAGAGACTGGCAGGAGGGAGCAGACTGACTCATTAGGGGGAGAGTAAGTGGGAGTATGTAGAAAGGTGTATATAAGTTTATATGTGAGAGACTGACTTGATTTGTAAACTTTCACTTAAAGCACAATAAAAATTATTTAAAAAAAAAAGTCAATCGTCATCTCTGGCATCATTTCTATCACCAAGACCATATTTTCCAAGTACTGATCCTTCTTCTTTGTTTCCAACTTTTGCATTCCAATCACCAGCAAGTATCAATGCATCTTGATTGCATATTCGATCAATTTCAGACTGTAGAAGCTGATGAAAATCTTCAATTTCTTCATCTTTGGCCTTAGTGGTTGGTGCTAAATTTGAATAATAGTCATATTATCTGGTCTTCCTTGCAGGCATATGGATATTATCCTATCAGTGACAATGTTGTATTTCAGGATAGATCTTGAAATGTTCTTTTTGATGATGAATGCAACATCATTCCTCTTCAAGTTGTTATGGATGGCAAATAAGCATATGAATGGATGCTTAAAATCACTCACCATTAAAAAACAAAAAACTCTTGGCCATCAAGTCGATTCTAACTGATAGCAACCCTACAGGACAGAGCTGAACTGCCCCATAGTGTTTCTAAGGAGCAGGCTGGTAGATTTGAAGTGCTGACCTTTCGATTAGCACCCTAGCTCTTAACCATTGTACAACCAGGGTTCCCATTAGGGAAATGTAAATTCAAACCTCAATGAAATACCAATGCAAGAAATGGCAAACATTAGGAGAAGCTGGGTGAAGGGTATACAGGGATTCTTTGACTATCTTTGCAAATCTTTTGTAAGTCTAAAATTATTTCAAAATAAAATGTTACAAAAGACATATGGGACTATTTTTCATAGTTGAGACTGCAGGAGAGCAAAAGATCATGGTTACTAGTAGGGAGGACATCAGTATAATGAGGGAAAAAGAGTGCAAAAGGCACACTACATCTGCTATCCAACTTTCCCAGGAAAGGATATGGCTAAGAGGACCACCAGTTAGATCTTAAGTGGACCTCATGGACCCAACAATACCCTACGGACTCTGGTCGATAGCACATGTAAGTGTTTGGGGCCACTAAATACCAGTAGGGGACATTGGTGGCCATTATAGATGGAATTGTGTTCCCCCAAGATATGTGCTTTAAATCCTAACCCCTATATGCATGGTTATAATCCATCTGGGAATGGGTTTTCTTCATTATGTTAATGAGGCAGTATCAGTGTAAGGTGTGTTTTAAGTCAATCTCTTTTGAGGTATAAAAGAGATTAAACTAGCAAGCAGAGAAGGGGGATTATAGATGCCACATCACATGAAGACTGCCAAGGAACCAAGGAATAGAAGCTGAAGAGAGAAGGACCTTCCCCCAGAGCCAACAGAGAGCTTTCCCCTAGAGTCAGCACCCTGAATTCAGACTTCTAGCCTCCTAAACCGTGAGAAATAAATTTCTGTTTGCTAAATCCACCACTTGTGTTATTTCTATTACAGCAGCTCTAGATAACCAAGACAGTGATTCAATCTTCACTTTCCCTGTGAGAGACCCATGGGTGCAGCCATTACCCAACTGTCAGCGGAGGCTTCCCTGTTGCTGTGGTGCTAAACAGATTTCAACAGAGCTTCTAGACTAAAATGGACTAGGAAGAAAGTCTGAGTGATCTACTTCCCAAACAGCCGGTGAAAAGCCTGTGGATCACAATGGCCAAATTCGTACCCAATCCTGAGGATGACGTAGGATTGGGTAGCATTTAGTTCTGTTGTGCACAGGGTTCCCATGAGTTGGGAGCTGACTCTGTAGCAGCTAACACCTTCAAAGGCAGTTAACAACAACTCCAAAAGAACATGAACCTGTAAGCTTTGGCTTTTCCTTAGTTTGTTTTTTCTGTAATCCATTTCAGGGGTTGGAGTATGAGAGAGTGCAGAAGTAGGGAAGGAGTTCCTCAGGACTTGTACTATCTGGCAACTTTAAATGATCTCATTATTGGCCATTCCTGGTTGTTATAGTGACCAATAATGAAACATATTTAAGTTAAAAAAAAAAATGGTCTATTTTGGTGGTGATTGTACCTCTTCTAATGAAGGCTTCCACTCGCAGTTATGAACAATTTTCCCTTTCATTTAAGACAATTCCAAGACCTCACCAGGCAGAAGTTGATTTGGGGCTTCATGTAGATCTGGCTCCACTGATTGGGCTTTGGTAAGCTTACCTAGTAAACATTATTATTCTTCAGTCTTGAGAGTCTTTTTAAGAAAAATTAAATATGTTAAAGAGTAGCTTTGGATTCAGACTTTAGGGTTTAAACTCCTTTTTCAGGTGTGCTCACATATAACCACTTATTATCTGGTGAATTTTTCAGAAAACTTTGGCCTGACTAGCCTTTGAATTCAGTTCCTGGTTCTGTCATTAGAATTTAAAATAACCAAAAATATGACTTATAATTTCTTCTACTCCCCTTCACACACAACCACCTTTTAGGAAGCCAGATACAATGTCTTTTTTGGTTTGTTTTTTGCTGATAAGCCATACATCAAAAGCCACGCTTCTGTACATGAATCAAATAGAGACCTGTGTTCCAAATAATACTTCTCCACATGAAGTAAATATGTAGAAAAACCATTCTCTGCTTTGTTGAACAAGTTAGGTTTTCTGAGAGGCAAAAAAGTGCTTATATTTTACTCTTCTCTACGTTAGTTACTATAGCTCTGAAAATGAAAGTTACACCTCAAGAACAATGTTTGCCTTTCTTCACGAACTGAAAAAACAGAGGAACGACCTCCATAATGAAGCTCTCAGAGGTATTTCTTGTCCTTCTTATCCTACCTAATTGCCTTAAAGTGGATGTTACAACACTACACCTGTCCATCCATTTTTAACTGCAACCATTCTTTAACAGCTTTGTTGATATAGACAAGGAAAACAGCCTCTGTCCTCTGGAAGTTATCCTCTGACAATGAGTTCTTTTGTATTACCACAAGCCTGGAAGAACATCTCACACATCAAGTCATTTCTCTCCTGTGACCCCAGATTCCCTCTCAATTCTGTTTCTATGAGAAGCACACTCTCAGAGAGGGACTCTACCTTTGGCTATGTTATTTTTTGTGTGAGGTAGACATTGGTGTATGGGAGAATGAGCAGCTCGCCTACAGGAGGGGAACTGAAGTACTTATCACACTGCATAGCGTTTGTTTATTTTCAGGCTCATTCTCTTCGGACTCAGAATCAACTCAATGGCAATGGGTTTGGTTTAGCTTTTGATCCCTTTGGACTATGAGATCCTTGAGGGCAGAGGGTATGTTTTGGTGTCACCACATCTGACCCATAATAGAGATGTTCAGTACATTTTAAAAAATTAATCAAATGATTACATATCTTAGTTTAATTATTGCCACTAATAGCAATATACTAAAAAAAAAAAAGAAGAAGAAGAAGAAGAAGAAAACCAAGCAAGCAAACAGAAAACTAAAGACAAACTAAGTGGAGTTTAGAATCAATAATACTAAGGATTAATACTAATGATTATATGGGTTCTTTGGAAAGAGTTCATTTAGATATACAAGAAATATTTTCTATATACAAAACAAACAAAAAACACTGCTGTTGAGTCAATTCCAACTCATAACAGCCCTATAGGGCAGAGTAGAATTGCCCTGTAGGGTTTTCAAGGAGTGGCTGGTGGATTCGAACTGCCAACCTTTTGGTTAGCAACCAAACACTTAACCACTGCACCACCAGGGCCCCGTTATCTGTATATAAGGATCTAAAATCCAGCAAATGGAAAATAGGCAGAAAAATTAAGATGAAGCAAGCACTAACTGCTTCTTACTAGCAAGACCATTTTTGATGGGTTACATACCCTGTAACAGCTGGTTAGGTTATTATATCAATTTTCTCTTTCTCAGTCTGCACTTGGATATGAAGAACTTTGCTGTTAGTCTTAAAATAAGGCAGGATTAACAGTCTTTAAAAAGTAATTGTCCACTTGATCTTGGAAATTGCTGGTCTTTGACAAAGAGAAATGAACTCAACTACAATTTGGTTTTGTGTTGGGAATGTCTGCTATCCACCTATTAATAGCCTAGTAGACAAGCTGGTACCTCTGTGATATGTGCAATGCTGTCAACAAATTGCTGATCATTCTAGAGAGTACATTTTCACTTGGCTTTCCTGTACAATCAGAAAAGAAAGAATAATACCGGGAACTCTACAGCTGCTTCTGCATGAGGCAAGGGTTTTCCATCCATTCTGTAGCATTTGGCCCCCAAATCAATTTTTACGCCCCACAGTGCATGTCGACATGGCAAGGAAGGAAAGGGAGTTGGAACTACATGAGGCCACATGAGAAATGGAATTGCTTCTCTTGGCATTAGGTGCTAGGCAATCTAAGAAGCTGCTCCCTGGGACACGCCATGCTTTTCTTTATTAATCTCCAGTGATTTTAGCCTGGTACAGCCAAATCGAGATGGATGTTCTTAACATCTTGGCAAAACATCTGCCAGCTATGGTCCAGCCCATGTGCTGCCAACATACCCCTAAGGGACCTATTGGTGCACCTATTTTCCTTCCCCCAGAAGAGACACTGGGGGACCTTATAAGGTAGTGGTTAATAGCTCTGAAGGAGGCAGTAGTGGTTCAGTTGGTAGAATTCTCACCTCCTGTGTGGGAGGCCTGGGTTTGATTCCCGGCCAATGCATCTCATGCACAGCTACCACCCCTCTGTCATGGAGGTTTGTGTGTTGCTGTGATGCTGAACAGGTGTCGGCAGAGCTTCTAAGGTAACAGAGACAACTTCTGAAAATCAGCCAGTGAAAACCCTATGGATCACAACAGCTCGATCTGCAACTAATCATGAGGATGGCACAGGACCGGGCAGTGTTTTGTTTCTTTGTGCATGGGATGACCATGAGTGGGGGAAGGTCTTGAGGGCAGCTAACAACCACAACAATAGCTTCAAATTCAGACTTCTGTTTACCTATCAGCTCTGCTACTGTCTGAACTGTATAGAAGCTTCTCTGAGTCTCAGGTTTTGCATCTGTACAATGAGAATGATACTAAACTTGTAGGGTTACTGGGGTGGGAAGGACAGGGAAATAAGTAAAAGTGAACAAAAAACAAAACCAACACATAGTAACCACTCAATGAGCTATAGTTATTATTAAAGTTTTCTCTTTTGCTCAGCATTCCTGCTCTCTTGCTTTCCCTCTCTCCTTCCTTTCTCTTTATATAGCTACCCTGGTGTTGCCTTAGACTTTTTAGAGAAATCTAAGAAGACCCATAGTCCTTATGCAGACAGCTTTCTGCTTAAAGACCACACTGGGTTTTATTCAAGACTCTGCCAGCTTCTCTAGCACAGAATGTCTTTTGCCAACTTATAAACACGGCAATGTATTTTTGCTTGTTTGTGGTGCCCTCCTTTATTGTGTTGGTTGAAGTTCACCTTCTACCTGTAGTAATTTTTTCTTAAACGATTTGCTTACAATATGGTACATGTGCCACTCCCAAGAACATCCAAATAACGGAATACAAAAAAAATCTGAAAGACTTAATTTTTATTTTTACTTTTTATTTGGAAATAATTTAACACAGAAAAATGTTAATAAGAATAGTAAACTGAACACTTGTATACCCTTTAACCAAATTCATCTATTGCTAACATTTTCCACTATTTATCATTTTTCTCTCTCTGTATGTGTTTGTTATACATATACCTGTGTAAATATGTTTAACAATAGATACGATATTTTCTCTGCACCATTTGAAAGTAAGTTGCATACACCATGTCTCTTTACCTCTAATTACTTTAATGTGTACTTCCTGAGAATAAGGATATGTTCTTACATAATCACAGTATGGTTATAAGCTGTACTGTAATTGTATCATTGATACAATACTTTAATCTAATCTACTGTCATTATTCCAATTTTCTCAATTAACCCAATAACATCCTTTATTGCGTTTTTTTTCCTTCCAATACAGGATCCAGTCTAGTATTTGGTATTGCTTTAATTATCGTATTTCTCTGGTCTCTTTTAATGTGGAACATTTCCATAGCCCTTTCCATAGAATTATTATAACAATGTATTTTTCCTCCTACCATAAACCTTATCAACTCAGACTGTATGTTGAAGAACAATGTCACCCCAACCTTTCCCCGAATCGAAGGCAATTTGACTGTTCTTTTCAAACTGTGTTAACTGTGTTAGAATTGCGATTTCTATTCTAGATTATTTTTCTCTCAGTGTTAGCTATTTGGAAATTTAAAGAAATAAAACCAAAAACTTGTCAATCCTATCACTTTGTACCCCAGAGATAATAAAAACCCAGTTGCATGGAAGACGTGGACTTACTGAAACTCATTGGGAAGAGCATCAGTTAGCATCTTCCTTTAAATGTTTCAGATTTTTGGAGAACACATATTTATTCATTATTCTTCAAAGGAAACTTTTTGGAATAGAGTCCTTGTTCCTTTAAATATATTCTCATTTGTGTTCCAGCTTTAAAAAATCAGCAACACACTTATTAAACGGTTTCTATGGCAAGGGCCAAAGAGAAGTTCAATAGTTAAATCAAAGATGTTGAAATTTTAGTAGCACCATTTTTGTTTTCTAGGTACTAATGAGAGAATCTAAATAACATGAATAGCTATCTTGTTGGGTGTTCTGCTCCGGGAAAGACTTCTGATGAGAAATCTAAGCCATGGTTCTCATCTCTAACATCTAGCTCTTTCTTTCGCTCCCCAGGTGCATAAAGAAAGCCTGCTCACGATCTGCCTTGTGGTTTGTCTTGAGGTCGCTACCTGTGTACCCATCAATGCTGCGACCCAACGACGCAGACTCACTTGCTTTTCATTGTGCCCCTGGAATTCATACACTCTGAGTGGGCAACTCTTAATGAAGACTGGCCTAATTGTTCTACATAGTTTGCTTGGACAAGAGCCTGTGCAAACGAGCTAATGGATTGTAAATGTGAGTGGAAACTTCAATAGGACGGTAAAAACCAGAACATTTTCTCAGCCCCACCCAAATCGCAAATATTGACTTAGAGTTTTCCACCAAAAGCAATATTTTGCCATGACTTAAGCTCTTTGGCTGCACTGGCTACACAAAAAGAATGAAGAAGGTGCCATCTCTGATGTGGTGTCTAGTTGGATGTATGTATTATCTTACTGTGGTCTGTGGGATAATAATAACAACAGGCATTACTTATTAAATACTAACCAGTTTCAACACTGTTTTACATGCTTACAGGTAATAACTCCTTTAGTCCTTGCAACAACCCTATAAGTTAGCTACTATTAGGCACAGAGAAGTTGAGTAACTTGCCCAAACTCACATGTTAAGTTTAATTTCTCTAATACTTCCAATGGAAGCTAAATATCAAAAACTCTTCTTAACCTATCCAATCATAAATATGGGGGCCTGAAAGAACTCATACGAAATCCAAAGACAGCAGATTCTGATTAAGAATCTTGATAAAAAACTAACAATAAATTAACATGTAATTTTTACTGTTCTTCTGAGGCTTCTTGGCTGTGAACAAGGGGAAGATTAAAGGATACGAAGAGTGTTGGGGTTTGGGCATTGGTGGTTCGGTGGTAGAATTCTCGCATCCTGTATGGGAGACCCTGGTTTAATTCCTGGTCAATGCACCCCGTGCACAGTAACCGCCTGTCCATCAGTGGTGACTTGCATGCTGGTATGATGCTGAATGGATTTCAGCAGAGCTTCCAGACTCCACAGTAGGAAGAAAGGCCTGTTAATCTACTTCTGAAAATGAGCCAATGAAAACCTTATGGATCACAGTGACTATGACAATACTAGAGTGACATTACCCCATGAAGACAATCAGGGTGAGCTGAGTATAGGCTATGGTCATGGATAGAATTCTATTATACATTAGAAGGGCAAAACTGCTGTAGAGCTGGGTGTAGGAGGTAGAAAGGGAGATTAAAAAGGGAAACAGCAATCAGAACTGGCTGATGTAATTTATCTGGGCAGCAGACTATGGGAATAAATGAACTTTCCGAGAAGAGGCGATATAAACAGCAAATCAAAGAGTAGTGAAAACAGAATTTTAGGATGTATTCTCAATTAAGGGAAACCCCGGTGGCATAGTGGTTAAGTGCTATGGCTGCTAACCAAAAGGTCGGCAGTTCGAATCCACCAGGCGCTCCTTGGAAACTCTATGGGGCAGTTCTACTCTGTCCTATAGGGTCACTATGAGTCAGAATCAACTCAATGGCACTGGGTTGGTTGGTTTGGTTGTCTCAATTAAGGACAAGGAAAATAAAAAGTAAAGGAGACAGATCTGGAACTTTCAGGGAGAGCCCAAAGATTATTTTCTTTTCCATGTAAATTGCTACAAAATCAGTTCTCCCTTCTATAAAACCAGTATCAGCTGCCACTGATTTGCTTCCAACTCACGGCAATCCCATGTGTGTCAGAGCAGATCTGTGCCCAATAGGGTTTTCAGTGGCTTAGTTTTCAGAAGTAGACAGCCAGGCCTTTCTTCCAAGGTGCCCCTGAGTGGGCTCCAACTCCTAATCTTTTGGTTAGCAGTCAAGTACTTAACCATTTGCGCCATCCAGGGACTCCCCCTCCTATAAAGGAGACTAAAAATAACACCATATGAGACTGAAGGGGGAGTAAATTGATGATGTACTTAGAGCCTTTAAACAGGTCCTGACATATCGTAACTGTTCAATAAATGTTAAGTATCATCATCATCAACTAATATGAAGACAACCAAAAATGAATAAATTGGACATCCCACCATCTAGCTTTAGACCAATACATGTATAGTCTATGTGTTTAGAAATTTTGCCACTTTAGATTTAGAAGGCTGGCAAGTTTGTAGTTTAATAATGCAACCTTCTATGGATATTTGGCAACATAAAAGTACTCCGGACCATTAACACACAATTTATGCTGTTGAACTTGCAGTCTTTCTCCGGTTTGCTAATTCTCCCCACCCACTACCCAGAAGAATCAGGAAAATTTAGTAATCCAGTAAGAAACTTTTCTTCACATGATACAAAGTGTCTCCTGTAACTGTGCTGTCCTGTATAAATGGTGGTTCTCGTCAGTAAATAGTAGCCTATTAACTGTGGAAACCATATTTACATGCCTTGGTAAACAATGGATAATTCTGAGGACCTGATTTAGTAAACACTGTGGTCTATGGGATTCCAGTACAAAATTACAGCAGCAAATGAAGAAGGAAATCTTTATAGTTTTTATTTAAATGTCAAGGAGAAGAGGGGATTAAAAATCCTTTCACGGCATACATGATCAAGTTTCAGAAAATGGAAAAATATTTTTAAGTGATATATTAGAAAAGTAAAACTATCTGACATGGGCTATTATTTCTTAAAAAAGATTCAAACTAAGTAAGAGGAAAATTGAGTTAAAGATTTCAGACTGGAATCTGATCACACACTTAATTTCATATTAGTGATTAAAAAATATTATTATTTATCCAATAGTAATGACATTTATTTTTAGTCAAAACTTAGTTCAAATGCATCATTAATGGTACACAATAAAAGAGAACTATTTATTTAAATGTAAACTTTTTTAAGTTTTCTAACATTAATCTCTTAAAAAAAAAAAAAAAATGTTTGATCTCCCTTCAGAGTTAACTGATTTCCAGACTTGGAGATAGTCTTGAATAACTAAGCAAGCTCTAATCTAAATGGACAGCCTTGAAAAGAGAAAGAAGTGTTAAATTCATACATTTCTATCCTTCTCGTCTTCTCTAGGAATCCGTGGGTGGTAAAACATGGCTAACACTCTCAAATTCTAACTGAAAGGTTGGAGGTTCAAATCTATTCAGAGGCTCCTCAAAAGAAATGCCTGGCAAGCTACTTCTAAGAAATCATCCATTGAAAATCCTATAGAGCACAGTTCAACTTTGCCACACGTGGGGTCACCATGAGTTAGAATTGACTCAATGGCAACTGGTTGGTTGACTGTCATCTTCTCCAATGTAGTTATGACAGGGGATTGTGACAGATCATGGAAATGGGGGGTACAGGCACATACAGCTGTGTGGATTTGCAAGCTCAAAAACTGTATTTCTAGAGAAGATAGCAAGACTGTACATCCTCCAGAGTTTATTGGTCTGTTCTCAAATAACTTCTCTGGTTGTTTAAAGTTGATTCAGACTTGATCAAATCTGAATATAAATTTGCTGTTGCTGTGAAAAGTTGTTATATTTACTTCTATCTATTACTATAAAGAGGGAGGGAAAAACCTATAATCTGCTGAAGAACACTATCAGGATATGATTGCTAAATGACCCCCTCAGCATTTTCCATTTCCCAACATATCATTACATTGGACAGCATTTTAGGTAATTGTCAGATACACGGAAAGCCTCTCAAGGTCTCCTTGCAGAATTAGCAGCAAAACATTACCTGTGGTCAATCTGCTCCGCTCCATCATCTTCCAACATAATCACAGGGAGCTTGTCACAGAGCCACACAGGGCAGCTCCTGAACCACAGGCATACTGGGGAGGTGAAGGAATTCCAAGTTTCAGCCATCAGCCTACACTAGGTCATGGGGTTGTTGACCTATGACCCTGGGATGACATTGACTTAGGGAGAGTGTTTCATCTTAGTTAGTAAGGTTCTCATTAGAAAATTTTAGATTTCATGGGGTTAGGGATGGCAATGAGGGAGGAAGGGGAAATCTCCAGGATGTGAAGGAGAACTAGGCCACTCTACATGCCAGGCTTATTTGTGGAGAGAAAAGCTGGCTCTCACCTAATTTGAACAGCTACCAGAAGAGAAGGCCATCCTCTCCCCCCAGATCACATACAGTGCTTTCTTCCTCTCTGTGGTATTCACTGAGGGCATCAGTCAGGAGGAAAAACAGCTAACATTGTTAGTTGCAATCAAATGGGCTCAGATTCATGGTGACCCTATGTATAACAGAAGAAAACATTGCCCAGTTCTGCACCATCTTCATGACTGTTGGTATGTTTGAGTCTGTTGCCATTGTGTCAGTCCATCTCACTGAGGGTTCCCCTCATATACCAAACATGATGCTCTTTTCTAGAGACTGGTCGTTCCTGATGACATATCCAAATTAAGCAAGATGGAGCCTTGCCATCCTCGTTTGTAAGGAACACAAGATTGATTTGTTTGCTTGTTTTTGGCAGTTTATGGTATGTTGAATATTCTTTGCCAACACCACAGTTCAAATACATCAGTTCTTAAGCCAGCTGTTGTTGTTGTTGTTGTTAGGTGCCGTCAAGTCAGTTCTGACTCATAGTGACCCTATGCACAATAGAATAAAACAATGCTCGGTCCTGCCCCATCCTCACAATCGTTGTTATACTTGAGCCCATTGTTGCAGCCACTGTGCCAATCCATCTTGTCGAGGGTCTTCCTCTTTTCCCTGACCCGGTACTCTACCAAGCACGATGCCCTTCTCCAGGGACTGATCCCACCTGACAACATGTCCAACATATGTAAGATGAGTCTCACCATCCTTGCTTCCAAGGAGCATTCTGGTTGTACTTCTTCCAAGACAGATTTGTTCATTCTTTGGCAGTCCATGGTATATTCAATATTCTTCGCTAACACCACAATTCAAAGGTGTCAATTCTTCCTCGATCTTCCTTATTCATTGTCCAGCTTTCATAGGCATATGATGAGATTGAAAATACCGTGGTTTGGATCAGGAGCACCTTAGTCTTCAAGGTGACATCTTTGCTTTTCAACACTTTAAAGAGGTCCTATGTAGCAGATTTGCCCTGTGCAAAGTGTCTTTTGATTTCTTGACTGCTGCTTCCATGGGCGTTGATTGTGCATCCAAGTAAAATGAAATCCTTGACAACTTCAATCTCTTTTCTGTTTATCATGATGTAGCTTATTGGTCCAGTTGTGAGGATTTTTGTTCTCTTTATGTTGAGGTGTAATCCATATAGAAAGCTGTGGTCTTTGATCTTCATTAGTAAGTGCTTCAAGTCCTCTTCACTTTCAGCAAAGAAGGTTGTGTCATCTGCATAATGCAGGTTGTTAATGAGTTTTCCTCCAATCATGATGCCCCTTTCTTCTTCACATAGCCCAGCTTCTAGGATTATTTGCTCAGCATACAGATTGAATAGGTATGGTGAAAGAATACAACCCTGATGCATACCTTTCCTGAATTTAAACCACTCCTTATCCCCTTGTTCTGTCCGAACAACTGCCTCTTGATCTGTGTAAAGGTTCCTCATGAGCACAATTAAGTGTTCTGGAATTCCCATTCTTTACAATGTTATCCGTAATTTGTTATGATCTACACAGTTGAATACCTTGCATAGCCAGTGAAACACAGGTAAACATCCTTCTGGTATCCTCTGATTTCATCCAGGATCCATCTGATATCAGCAATATCCCTGGTTCCACGTCCTCTTCTGAATCCAGCCTGAATTTCTGGCAGTTCCCTGTCAATATACTGCTGCAGCCACTACCCTGGGACAAATGTTTCTGCCTAGACCCCGCCATGGCCAAGAGCTGTATAAAGTATACATATAACTCGGCTAGAAAAGGGGAAGAAACTTCTTTTACTAAGTAAGCATCAAAGAGAGGCCTTTGCACACACATATTTGTGAGATGTAGCTCCTCCTATGGGAAGGTGACAAGGGCTGTGAAGTTTCTACCAAGTCTAGTAAAGGCATGTTAAGTGAAACCTAGACAGATTATTTAATCTGGCCACTGGGTCTGATGGCTCATGGGAACAATTTTCTGCCACTGTACAACCTAAAACAAGAGAGAGAAATGAAAGAGAGAGAAACTTAACGCGAATCCATGACATTTCTTATACATGTCCTATCAAACCGATAACTTTCATGAAAACAATATTCTACTCGCATGTGAATATATAAAAAGATATTCCTCTATTTTCAACCAAATGGCCACTGCTGAACAATTAGTGGTTATTAACAACATGATTTCTTGGCTTAAGGAGATACATTAACTAAATTGGAACTCAGTCTTCCCTTATCTACTGACCTTTTATAAAAAAAAAAAAATAGTTACCTAAAAAAATTCAGGGGCAATTCATCCCAGGGTCCATTCAAGCGTTCAGAAAATATTTACAAAAATTTCTAAAGTCTGAGAACATTCTGCAATGCGAACCAAATCTCTTCAGGCTGAGAACCTCACGATCACTTCACAATAATACAAGTACTAAGCTGAGGAGGCACCCCAACTTTAAACAAGCCAGCTCTGCAAATTTCCCAATTAAAATAGTATGTAAATGTGAAAGGACGTAGAACTCTCACTAATAAAATATAATTTATCACACTTAAAATCTTTCAAAGGTGGCAGTGGTGCTTGAGCTTCTCTTAGCAAATAAGGAAAAATTAGTTCCCATGAAATTTTGTTTAGCTGCCTTCTTTGTATGCTTGCCTCTGGCTATTGTTGAGAAGGAGGAAAAAACTATCTTATTTCAATTCGACTAATGTTTTGTTCTGTTGTACATAGGGTCACTATGGGTCAGAACCAATTCAACAGCACGTAAGAACAACAGTGTCTTACTTATCTAGTGCTATTGTAACAGAAATACCGCAAGTGGGTGGCTTTAACAAGCAAAAATTTATTCTCATACAGTTTAGTAGACTGAAAGTCCTAATTCAGGGCACCAGCTCCAGGGGAAGGCTTTCTCTCTCTGTCGACTCTGGAGGAAGGTCTTTTTCATCAATCTTTCCCTAGTATAGGAGTTTCTTAGCACAGGGACCCCAGGTACAAAGGATGGTCTTGGCTCCTGGCACTACTTTCTGGGTGATATGAGGTTGTCCCATCTCTCTGCTCGCTTCTCTCTTTTATATCTCAAAAGAGATTGACTTAAAATACAACCTAATCTTGTAGATTGGGTCCTGCCTCATTAATATGACTGCCTCTAATCCTGCCTCATTAACATCAGAGAGGTAGGGTTTACAATACCTAGGAAAATCACATCAGGTGACAAAATGGTAGACAATCACACAATACTGATAATCATAACCTAGCCAAGTTGACACCCATTTGTTGTTGTTGCTAGGTGCCACTGAGTTGGTTCCAATTCATAGTGACCCTACGTACTACAGAGTTTAACACTGCCCGGTCCTGCACCATGCTCACAATCATTGTTATGCTTGAGCCCATTGTTGTAGGCACTGTGTCAATCCATCTTGTTGAGGGTCTTCCTCTTTTTCGTTGGCCCTCTATTTTACCAAGCACGATGTCCTTCTCCAGGGACTGATCCCTCCTGACAACATGTCCAAAGTATGTGAGATGTAGTCTTGCCATCCTTGCTTCTAAGAAGCATTCTGGCTGTACTTCCTCCAAGACAGATTTGTTCGTTCTTTGGGCAGTTCATGATATATTCGATATTCTTTGCCAATACCACTATTTTAAGGCATCAATTTGTATTCTATCTTCCTTATTCATCATCCAGCTTTTGCTGGGCCCATGTTAGGGGGACACGAATCAATCCATAACAATTGGGATAATCTTTTGTGTGAAAGTTTTAAAGTTTAGGCCATCTAAAACGTCATTATCACATAGTTAAAAGAGCATAAATTATCTAAGAGGCCACAATAGTTGTTCTCTCACATTTGAGGGTAGCCAAATGGGAAAGAAGGATCGAATTTTCTATCTCTGATCCCAGAGGCTTGAACTAACTCTAACTGGTAAAAATTATAGAGACACAGATCTGATCCCAAAATAAGAAAAAGTTTTCTAATCACTAAAACTGTCCAAAAAGAGTATGAGTTCCTTCTAGATGTGGAAAGTTCCTCTGTGTGTGTTCAAGTATAATTAAAAATATCCCTGTGGGAGAAAGAGAGCAGATGTAGTATGTATCCATTCATTGAGCTGTATTGAGAACCTGTTATGGGCCAGTTATTGCCTGGACAAAGTATTTGTGAGATCCTTCATGCTGAAGTAGTCCCTTATAAAATATACACTAAGAATTTTAATGAATGCTTTCTCCTTCTACAGTTTCTGTGGAAAATTTCCCCAAATATCAGTACAATATTTAATAGATCAAATTATTTATTTTAAACCCCATTAGGACATTAAGAAGAATTAATAACATTAGCCTAGTTGAGAAGAAACATGTATATACACGTTGAGTGAATTTATTTTCATCTTCCTCTCTCTCTTTTTCTCTCCCCACCCCTGTGGCTCTCTGTCCCTCTCTTTTTAGTTTTACATTGATGAATTAACAACACTATAATGAATGTATAACACTTAATGAAAATTACCATATAATATTTACTTATCAACTCTGATTTATTTCTTCCATTAAATAGGATTTTTCTCTTCTAAAATTTAGGGATTATTCCTTTAATTGAGAAATCAAAGAACTTGAATTTTCAGTTAGCTCTCAAGACAACTGTTAAAAGCAGATTAAGAACCAAAATCATGAAGAAACATATTCAGATATCTATTATTTGTTGTTGGTTTTACTTAAAACTTACTCATATTCAAAACCCTGTTCTCATCTTTAAAATGGGCTTCTAGACTGGGTAGACACCCTGATGGCATAGTGGTTCAGAGCTACGATTGCTAACTAAAAAGTTAGCATTTTGAATCCACCAGGTGCTCCTTGGAAACTCTATGGGGCAGCTCTACTCTGTCTTATAGGGTCACTATGAGTCAGAATCGATTGGTAATGGTAAAGGGGTAGACTTGGGTAATATATTGGGGATTTCAGATTATGGAAAATCTTTCAGTCAATGTCCTTATTTTAGATATACTTTATGGAGTAAGGAAACTGCAAAACTGGAGCTTGTTCTAGACCAATTTATCATCTTGTACCATGACCCATGACAACTTGTACTTTCATTTCAGGTTAACATCTCAAATTTTGTATCAGCCACATGGAATGAAAAATAGGGCCTGTAATTTTAAATTTCACAGACAATGACAGTGGTTAATGCTCTGACAGTTTGTCCTTGGGAAGGATGAAAGTAGAGAACGATCTGAGTAATGTAACATCTTTTCTTAGCTGCACCACTGACAAAATATATGATCGCAAATGTTTCATAAACTCAATTTCCCTGTTTTGAACTCTTCCCTTAAGTACTACACCAGAGTGTCATAGGGTAGTGGATTCAACAGTGCTTTGGAAATAAGTAAACAAATCACAGACTCCTGATTTGGATGTTTACATGGATGTTTATAAAGGGAATTCTCTTTTTCCATCCTTAAATTTATTTATTAAAGAACTAAAATAGTGTTCAAACAAAAGATTAACTGAATATGAAGCTTAAATGATAGACATGAGCAATAATGTCAATATAAATTATTCTGGCATCAAGAAGCAAATTATAATAAAAAATAATTCATTATGAGGAAGAGAAATTTTAAATAGAAGCAATAAGTAGGTTCTTGAATTGTTTGATAATATAACTAGAGTACAAAAGAGAATCATATGAACACATTGGAAACAATTTGCTTTTGTTGCTGATTTGACCTATAGTTTTGACATCAGTGCATTTAATATAAAACTTGTAACATGCTACTACAATAAAGACAATATGACAGGCTGGCTAATGTGATAATAACAAATAGCCACATGCGTATCTTCAATCTGAAAAGTATTTAAGATTAGTTACTTCACACAAAGTCTTACAACTTGTGAAGGAAATTTGATAGAGGTTTTCCCAAATTTGATGACAATCTTAAAAAGGTACATGACATTATCAATGACACATTATGAAACAGAAATTTTCCAATCAAACATACTAGAAGAAAGAATGAATTATATATCTATTCTCTTTATAGCTAATAATGTACAAAATATTTATCATGATTGAAAAGTATCATATTAAAAAATGTTTGGAAAAAAGTGAAGTAGCTGTGTTGGACAGGTAGTTAATAAAAATATGTTATTTTTCTGTAGTATGTAGTGTTTGTGGTATACGTAAACTTTTTATATAGATAATATGTTTTTATTTCTGTTCTTAATTTAAAAACACATTTTGTGTTTATTTTTGCATTTGCCGATTTGGATTCTTTTCCTTAAAAAGAGTCCCTTCAATGTGTAAAAGTTCCAGCCCCACACATCTGGACCTTCTCCTGCTGGGGGACACAGCAGCTTTCAGCAGGGAAGTAAATTCTAAACTGAGATCATAAGTTTATGTAGGCATTCACTAGATGAAGAGAGAAAAAGGATGGAACAATGCTTTAGGGAGAAGGAATAGCAGGTGAGGGAGGGAGAGTTCGGAGGAGAGAGTGAATAGAGCACGCTGGAGAAACTGAATAGAGTCCAGTATAGCAGAGTGAGGAGTATGGTGGAGGAAAGCACAAAATGTGGTTGGCAGTTGATGGCAGTACTACTCACAATAGCTAAAAGGAGGCAACAACCCAAATGTCCATCAATGGATGAATAGATAACAAATGTATCTTATACGATGGAATATTAGTCAGCCACAAAAAGAAATGAATCATATGCCACAACATAATGAACCTTGAAAACACTGGTGAAGGAAGCCAGACACAAAAAGCCACGTATTGTATGTTGTTGTTGTTTTAAGGTGTCATCGAGTTGGTTCTGACTCATAGCAATCCTACATAGAACAGAACAAAACACTGCCCGGTCCTGCACCATCCTCAGAGATGTTGCTATGCTTGAGCCCATTTTCACATATTGTACGATTCCATTTATATGAAATATCTAGGATAGACTAAGTTATAGATGCAGAAAACAGATTAATGGTTGCCAGAGACTGGGGAGAGGTAGAAATGGGATGTGACTTTTTAGTGGGTATGGTTTCTATTTGAGGTGATGAAAATGTTTTGTAACTAGATAGTGGTGATGGTTGCATAGCATTGTGAATGTACTAAACAGCACTGCATTGTGTACTTTAAAATAGCTAAAATGGGAAATTTTATGTTGTGTGTGTTTTATCACAACAAAAAATGTGGTTGTCTACCTAGGCCAACCACACGGCAGATGGCAGATGGCCAGTGGGACAATTTTGGAGGCTAAATAGGTCCAGTGTGGTATGCAAAATAATACACTCCCAAAGATGTCCACGTACTAATCCCTGGCATGTGTGAATATGTTAGGTAACATGGCAAAGGGGGATTTAATTTGCAAATTGAATTAAGTTTGCAAATCACCTGATTTTAAAATAGTGACATTATCCTGGATTATCTGGAGTGGAAGTAGAAGTCAGTATCACAGTGATACAACATGAGACTCGACTGGCCATTGTTGGCTTTGAAAATGAGGAAGAGGGTCATGAGCTAAGTAGTGCAGGCAGCCTCTAAAAGCTGGAAAAGTCAAGAAAATCTGTTCTCTCCTACGGTCTCCAGAAAGAACGCAGCCTTGCTATCACCTTGATTTTAGCCCCTTGAGACCTACTTAGGACTCCTGACATCCAGAATTGTATGACAAGAAACTTGTGTTGTTTTAAGCCACCAAATTTGTGGTAGTTTGTTACAGCAGCAATAGGAAACCAAAACACCCAGTAAGAGATGACAGCAGCCTAGGTCGGGGTAGAGGTGGTCATATGGGCAGAACTGGATATATTCAACAGCTCTTTAAGCAGTAAAATTGATCAGAATTAGTCCTAGTTTTGACGTGGAGACTCAGAAAAAGAGATAAAAGAGCATTCAGAGGAGCTTGTATGTCTCCAAGATTTCTAGCTTAAGCCATTGGTTGATGTTGGTATAATTCTCGGAAATAAGAAATGCTGTAGGAAGCTTAAGTTTTAGATGGAAAGATCAAAAGCTTTATCCTTGTGACATTCCCACTGGGAGGCCAAGTAGAAACATCTACCATGCAGCTGACAATCAGAAGAAAAATAGGTGAATACAGGGCACGTTAAGGTCAGTGAAGTAGTTCTGCATAATATTGTAATGGTGAATACATGGCATCATGCGTTTGTTAAAACCGTAGGACTGTACAGCACAAAGAGTGAAGCCTAATATAAATTATGGATTTTAGTTAATAATAATGCATCAATATTGGTTCATCAACACAGTTCATCTCTGTACTTTTTGCACGGTTTTCCTATAAACCTAAAACTGATGTAAAAAATAAAGCGTATTTTAAAAAATTAAAAGAAACATGTACTCAGGGAAAGCGGATTTTTGAAATGAGAATATAGATGGTAAATGAGATGGAATTGACTAAGGCATTGGAAAACTAAGAAAGGAAGAGGGTCAACTAGGAGCCCCGAGGAACTTAAACATTTAAGATCCAAGTAGAGAAGAAGTTGATGATAAGGGAGACTGAGAGGAATGGTCTGAGAAAGAGAGGAAGCCACAAGAAACGAAAATTGTCGCTAGGAAATAGCAAGTTTGGCCTTTAAGTCCAAGGCAAGAGCAGTTTTGATGAAGTGGTAGTAATAGCAGCTATATTGGAGTCAACTGAGGAATGAGTAGATGTGAGAAATAATGAAGTGTAGACATGTGTTCCAAGAAGACTGGAGAGAAATGGAGAGAAGGGCTGGCGTTTTCCAGGCAGTAGGAAAACCATTAGCCATGCTTTGGAGTAAATAACCAGAATGGTGTGTGCAGGGCCACAAAAAGGGGGCCAGGTTAGAACCAGTGACTACTTAGGAGATGGCAAAAGCATTCAAGTAAATGTCTTTGAATGCCATAAATCCAATCTACATTGTCAAACATAAGCTAAATCTGGGCTGGGCAATTATGCCATACATACCTAGAAGTGTGCTGATAAGTTACTGATTTATTTGAAGGTAGCACTATCATTAATAATATGTCCGCAGCTCAGTAAATGATTAACTAGGACTGTAGACTTTGCTTTATGCACCTATTTGCTTTCTACACCTAGGAAGTGTAGAAAGCACAATTCCCAGGGTTCTCTTACGCCAGAGGAGAAACAGCTGCTGGGCTAACAGGAACTCACGGTAACAGGCAGAAAATTCTATGCCTCTTTACATCCAATCAAATAGAACTACACAAAGCCCAAAACCTCCTTCTCATTTATACAAAACCTACTATTGACAGGAAAAGCTTCTGAATCACATTTTTTTCTATACAATGACATGATGTTTCTGCTTTCTTTCTCCATCAATATGTGATTTGATATAATAGGTACCATTAGAAACTGCAACATTTATTTGACTGTAACGGCCAAGTGTTTACTGATTTAAGCCATTGGAAAAGGCATTCAGAGAAATCTGGAATTTTGCCACAAATCCTGCAGTCTGGAAGCACCTCCAAAATTAATCCTTGCTCTACTTTCATCCAGTATGTAGCACTGCCAAAATATTGTTCATCTGTTTGAGCTAAATACTCAATGAAAACCAGAGGTAAAATTGCAACCTGGAAAAATAATAATAATAATAATTGAAGCAAGATACACATCTGTCTCGGTTACATTTTTCACTTTTCTCTGCCAGCCTACCCAATTCGTAATTGGTTCATCATTCATGATTGTCGAGTGGTGGGGATTTAGTAAAATGGCATTGGCCAAGGAACCAAAAGAGTGAGAACTGTTGATTTCTCTCCCCCTTTGACAAATTTTGACAAATTATATCTGAAATTTGTAAACAAAATGAAAGGGGGAAAGTGCTACTGCCAGAATTTAGTCCAGGATTATTTTCTTACATGTGTGAACAGGAATATGCCTCAGAGCGTAGGCTCAAAGAGGCCAAGATGTCTCTGCAAAGATTAAATCCTTACCTATCTCAAGTTTGCTTTTTTTTTTTTTAATTAAACTAAGGATTGTGTTTCCCAGTGCAATTACATTGAACTCTACCATTTAATACATTAATGGAACACATTCAGAGCTGAGATCAGGAAAGTAAAAGAAATGGAGGCACTTGCCTTAGAAAAGTGAAGTCTTGCTGTTGGAGTGGGAGAATGAACTAAAGAGTCTTTAAATATTAGAGGAGTTGTTACATACATGAGCCTCATTCTGTATGCAGATTTGAACTAATGCTATAGTCTATTGGAAGACTGTTTTCAGATCATTATTAAAAATGACCTCCTAAAAGTCAGAGTTCTGCAAAATTGGAACACCTCTATAACCAGTGAGTTGCCTATCAAAGAAAATTTTGTAACGTTATTAGTTTATCGAACTACTTGGAAGTAATAGGATACAAGTAGAAAGTAATTTTCTTTTACATAAATCTCCCCTTTGATTTGCTCTATCAACTGTTCTATTTCCACCCCTGGATAAAACCTCATAAAGATACCATTTCATTTGTTAAAATCAATCCAATTGATTTCAAGGCTTTAATCTCTCAACCAATTTAAAACTTCTCTTCCTCAGCTCAGAAGCCTGCAGTGGGGAAAGGGAGCTTGGCTGGCTTCTTCACTATCAGCCAGATCACAGTTCCTCCTGTACTCAGTATATTTCTCTGGTCCCTCCAAGGCTGTTGCTAAGGGATGCGAAGGAGGTAAAATGCAGAGATCTTACTTTATTGGGACATCTGTAATCAGATCTCTCTGTGTATCAGACAGCAGAACACAGGCTCTTTCTTTCATGGAGCGCTTTTTTGAGTACCACAAACATGCTTTTCCTCCTGACCCAGCTGGGGACCACTGAGTGCAATTCCCTGTTGTAGGTGAGGCTTTCTGTGTTGAATCACTTATAATGCCCCCCACCTCCCCTCCTCTGGCTTTAGAGGCCAACCTCCAGTCTCTTCCTGCTGTCCTCTTGGATGGAGACCACTTCAGGTTAACCCATGACTGGCTCTGTTTCTCAAAGTCTGCCTCTGACCCGCAGGAGGCACACACCTTGCCCCCTTATCATGGGGAGTGCAGCTCACTCTGCATTCACCCTTCTTTGCTCTTCTACCAGGAGAGCTAGAAGTCAGCACCTTACCTTTAAACATTTTTAGAAATGAGTCAGTTCTTATAGTTCCCAAATTTGAGAGGATAAATACCATGCTCTGCAAGTGGTTCTCTGCAGCCTCTTACATTTGGGTTATGATTAAACAGAAGTAGACCACTCATCCCCCCACTCTTGGAAGGGGGAATAATCTGGAATGCACAGCACATTGACAGCTCTCTCCCCAAAATCCTTTCTGATAGCCCCGACTATTTCTCTTTTATACCCTCAAGATTGGTTCTGAGTTAAGGATAAAAAAAAAAAAAGAACAACTGGTTTCGCCATCTTAGCACATACCATATAGACAGTCTGACACCTGTTGTTCTAAGGTTTTGAGATGTCTGAGACAGTAGAAACAGCTCTGTTTAACACCTGTTATTCCACAGGTAGAGGTGAGACAAACATTTGGTAGAAGGTGCTGAAAGCAGGTGATTCCATGTCCCTTCTAACCTTGAGATGATACTGAGATGCCTTAGAAAATCATGAAACAGCACATTTACAAACAATGTCTTCTCCAACAACAATTTATAGATTCATCTGAGAAGCCCATTTATTAACTTAACCATCTCTGGATGGTTAACTTCTTTTGTGGTTCAGAGATAAGTTTTAAAGGAGGTACAAATTTAAACACAGTTTACAGCCAGGTCAGCCAGGAGGTCCTGAGCGCTTTTCCTACTACTGTCTCTGAAGAGGGCGGGACATACAGTCTCTGCCGAAGAAGGATGAGCTTTATTTACGTTAATTAACAAACCATAAAATATCCCCATAACCTACCAAGCATTATAGAAAGCGAATTGAAGCATCTTAAACATATATGTGTGTCTGCACGTGTGTGTGTGCGTGTTGTTAGGTGCCCTCGAGTCATTTCTGACTCATAAGGACCCGTGTGACAGAGTAGAACTGCCGCATAGGGTTTTCTTGGATATAATCTTTATGAAAGCAGGTCATCAGGTCTTTCTCTTGAGGAGCCACTGAGTAGGTTCAAACTGACGAGTTTTTTGGTTACCAGCCGAGTGCCTAACCATTGCACCACCGGGACTCTTTCTATATATGAAACCAAACCTGTTGCCTTCAAGTCAATTCCAACTCATAGAGATCCTACAGGACAGAGTAGAACTGCCCCATAGGGTTTCCAAGGAGTAGCTGGCGAATTTGAACTGTCGACCTTTTCATTAGCAGTCAAACACTTAACCACTGCACCACCAGGGCTGCAAACTGATAAGAACAGATGGTACACTTGATCTTAGACAAAAGGCTGAGAAGTGGCCTATATACACATGTTGCTGTTGTTGTTAGGTGCTGTCAAATCTGTTCCGACTCATAGCGACTCTATGCACAAAAGAACGAAACACTTCCCAGTCCTCAAAATGATTGCTATGCTTGAGCCCACTGTTGTAGCCACTGTGTCAATCCATCTCGTTGAGGGTCTTTCTATTTTTCAATGGCCCTCTACTTTACCAAGCATGATGTCTTTCTCCAGGCACTGATCCCTCCTGACAACATGTCCAAAGTATATGAGATGTAGTCATGCCACCTTTGCTTCTAGAGAATGTTTCCATTGTACTTCTTTCAAGACAGATTTGTTCATTGTTTTGGCAGTCCGTGGTATATTCAATATTCTTTGCCAACACCACAATTCAAAGGCGTCATTTCTTCTTTGGTCTTCCTTATTCATCACCCAGTTTTGGTGTGCATATGAGGCAATTGGAAACACCATGACTTGGGTCAGGTACGCCTTAGTCCTTAAAGTGACATCTTTGCTTTTCAACACTTTAAAGAGGTCCTTTGCAGCAGATTTCCCCAATGCAATGCATCTTTTGATTTCTTGACTGCTGTTTCCATGGGTGTTGATTGTGGATCCAAGTAAAATGAAATCCTTGACAACTTCAATCTTTTCTCCATTTATCATGATGTTGTTTATTGGTCCAGGTGTGAGGATTTTTGTTTTCTTTACATTGAGGTGTAATCCATATTGAAGGCTGTGGTCTTTGATCTTCATCAGTAAGTGCTTCAAATCCTCTTCAGTCTCAGCAAGCAGGGTTGTGTCATCCGCATAATGCAGGTTGTTAATGAGTTTTCCACCAATCCGGATGCCCCATTCTTCATATAGTCCAGCTTCTTGTATAATTTGCTCAGAGTACAGATTGAATAGGTATGGTGAAAGGATACATTCCTGACACACACCTGTTCTGACTTTAAATCACACCGTATCCTCTTGTTCTGTTCTCATGACTGCCTCCTGACCTATGTACAAGTTCTTCATGAGCACAGTTAAATATTCTGGAAATCCCATTCTTTGAAATGTTACCCATAATTTGTTATGACCCACACAGCCAAATGCCTTTGCATAGTCAACAAAACACACATAAACATCTTTCTGGTGTTCTCTGCTTTCAGCCAAGATCCATCTGACATCAGCAATATCTCTGGTTCCGCGTCCTCTTCTGCATGTGGCTTAAATTTCTGGCAGTTCTCTGTCAATATACTGCTGCAGCCACTTTTGAATGATCTTCAGCAAAATTTTACTTGTGTGTGATATTAATGATATTGTTCAGTAATTTCTGCATTCTGTTGGATCATGTTTCTTGGGAATAGGCATAAATATGGATCTCTTCCAGTTGGTTGGCCAGATAGCTGTCTTCCAAATTTCTTGGCATAGATGAGTGAGCGCTTCCAGCACTGCATCCTTTTGTTGAAACATCTCAATTGGTATTCCATCAATTCATGGAGACTTGTTTTTTGCAATGCCTTCAGCGCAGCTGAGACTTCCTACTTTAGTACCATCTGTTCCTGATTATATGCTGCTTCCTGAAATGGTTGAAAGCTGACCAATTCTTTTTGGTATACTGACTGTGTATTCCTTCCATCTTCTTTTGATGCTTCCTGAGTCTTTTAATATTTTCCCCATAGAATCCTTCAGTATTGCCACTCAAGGCTTGAATTTTTTCTTCACTTCTTTTAGATGGAGAAATACTGAGCATGTTCTTTCCTTTGGTTTTCTACCTCCAGGTCTTTGCACATGTCATTATAATACCTTACTTTTTGAGCTTCCAGACTGAGACAGTCTAGGAAGAAGGACCCAGCAGTCTATTTCTGAAAAAAAATTACCCAGTGAAAACCTTATGAATAGCAGCAAAACATTATCTGAAATAGTGCCAGAAGATGAGACCCTTAGGCTAGAAGGCAGTCAAAGTACAATTGGGGAATAGCTGCCTCTTCAAGGTAGAGTCGACCTTAATGACGTGAATGGAGTCAAGCTTTCGAGACTTTCATTTGCTGATGTGACACGACTCAAAAGAAGAAACAGCTGCAAACATCCATTTGTAACTGGAACACGAAATGTACAAAGTATGAACCTAGGAAAATTGGAAATTGTCAAAAATGAAATGGAACTCATAAAGATCAATATCCTAGGCATTAGTGAGCTGAAATAGACAGCTACTGGCCATTTTGAATGGGACAATCATGTGGTCTACTATGGCATTGCATTCATCATCAAAAAGAACATTTCAAGGTCTATCCTGAAGTACAGTGCTGTCGGTGATAGGATAATATACATATGCCTACAAGGAAGACCAGTTAATATGACTGTTACTCGAATTTATGCACCAACCACTAAGGCCAAAGATGAAGAAACTGAAGATTTTTACCGACAGTCTAAAATTGATCAAACATGCAATCAGGATACATTGACAATTACTGGTGATTGGAATGCAAAAGTTGGAGACAATGAAGAAGGATCAGTAGCTGGAAAATATGGCCTTGGTGATAGAAACAATGCTGGAGATTGCATGATAGAATTTTGCAAGACCAACAACTTCTTCATTGCAAATACCTTTTTTCACCAACATAAATGGCTGCCATATACACATGGACCTTGCCTGATGGAATACACAAGAATCACATTGACTACATCTGTGGAAAGAGACGATAGAAAAGCTTAATATCATCAGTCAGAAGATATTAAGCCAGGGGCCCACTGAGGAACATACCATCAACTGCTCATATACAATTTCAAGTTGAAACTGAAGAAAATTAGAACAAGTGAACAAGACCCAAAGTATGACCTTAAGCGTATCTCTCTTGAATTTGGAGACCATCTCAAAAATAGATTTGATGCATTGAACATTAAGGACCAAAGGCCAGACAATCTGTGGAATGACATCAAGGACATCATACACAAAGAAAGCAAGAGCTCATTAAAAAGACAGGAAAGAAAGAAAAGACCGAAATGCATGTCAGAAGAGACTCTGACATTTGCACTTGAATGTCGAGTAGCTAAGCAAAAGGAAGAAATGATGAAGCAAAATAGCTGAACAGAAGATTTGAAAGGGCAACTCAAGAATATATAGATGGTCTATAAATAAAAGCAAAATTAAGCCAATTTTAGAATTCATTGAGTTAATGTCCAGAAACAAATTCAAATATGTGTTGTTAATAATCAAAATGGTTTGGTGATGTCAATGGACAAACAGTGGAAATTGGTGATGGAAATCTATAGAAGCAACATAGTTAATTGATTTAAAGTCTTGTTTCTATTATTCATTTAAATAAATTTTTGCTCTTAAGTTCACTGTTCACATCATTTTTTAGAAAATAAAATAGCAAGTCTTTGAGCTGACCTCGCCATAATTACAATTTGAAAAAAAATATGCTGAATAGTCTTTTAGTAGTTTATGATCATGATAGTTACCCATTTAAGAAAATTTGTGGGACTCCACTAAGGGGACTTAAAGGGTGATAAGCTCATAGGCAGCTATAGGCTTCATAAAGCAAACATTGGAATCAGATACATAATGCTCTATTTGTAAACAACATCCTCTTAGCATTTAATATAGATTTTTTTTAAGTATAGGAAATGACATTTCCTTAAACTCACAATAAGATAAATATATACTAAGAAATCAGAGTGTATTAAGTCAATTACAAAGTGCTGGAATGGATTTTGCTTGGATGGCTTTTCCAGACTATACATCATTTATCGAGACAGAACTTGAATTTAATAATTTCTGGTGCAAAATCCTTTTATATCATACAGTCCTGACAAACAGTAAAAAAGAAGATAAAACAAAGTACTTGCTTCATGCTTATTACTTTCCAAACTTCTTTGTGATAGGTAAGAGTGGTCTACCTTAGCCTATGTATATGTTGACTACTTTTGCTTATTATATTGACCCTTGCTTATTATAAAATTTTCTTTCTATATATTTCAATAGAAGCTTGCTCCCTCTGCTATGAGAAAACAATTTCAAATCATGGAAATATAATCCTTCTACCCACTTGGCACCCCGGGCAGCCAACACACAGAACAATGACAACTCCTAAAAATCCTTCTATTATGTTTTCAAAGCTTTCTCACTTCCATTCTGGCCGTTACTCTACGAAAGTTAATACAATCGATAGACATGTTCTTACAGACACTTTGAGTCACGTTGACCAGAGGCTTTGCTAGTGAAAAGGATTCAATTTCTCTGTTAATAAGGTAAAATTGTCATTCAAACAATCAGACAGAAGCAAGGGAGCATAAATGGTGTAAAGGTATTTATTTCTTGTCTTAAAAATGAAGGAACAAAATTTGTCCAAATAAAGGACTGCAGCAAATAGTTTCCAGGAAGTTGTAACTACCAAGCTGTAACACTGATTTACTGAGCATAAGTCACATCTAAGCAGTATGGCTCTTATCTCAGAATCAGATTTGTCTCTCATGCCACCACCATACAGAACAGTTGATTCCTGTTTTTCAATTGTCCCAAGAATTTACAAGGGATACATAGTGTTCCATATATGGAAAAGAAATCCATCAATCTATGTAGAATGCTGATTCCAGAGACTGAAAATGGAAATGGCCTGGAGTCTTGAGTCCACTTCTGACAAGGATTTGTGGTATAACACTGGAAAAGTTACTTTACTTCTTTGGACCTCAGAATCTTCGTCTGCAAAAGAAAGAGTTGGACAACAATCCCTAAAGACACTTCCAGCTCTAACACTAAACAACTCCAGGGGTAGCAGTGAATTTGGTGTACCATTACTGGTGGAAACGTTCCCTGGAGAAATATATACTGGATGAGAGATGTAGAAAAAGCTAAACTGGATTGTATAGCTTGGTCCTAGAATTGATGGAAAAAGTACTCTCCCTTGTGATGTCTAGACAAATTCGCCAAAGCTAAAACATTTATTTGAAAAAACTTAAGCCCCTCCAATACAGTGGTCAGTTTCAGGTTGGGCCCTTTCTTTCAAGTGTAACTGAAATTCTAATATTTTATATTCTTCGACTAAGACTCAGCTATCTTTTTACCAGGGATTTCTAAGAACGTGAACAAAATGGTGATTTATACAAGCACCCTTGCTCCAGAAGAGTAACCCCAAGGCTGTAAAATGTCTTGATTTAATTAAAGACAAAAATCAGTGCAGAGTATTTTCTATTGAAGTAATGTCTTCTCCACCACAAATAAATACACAACACTGAAGTAAATGTTATAAAATATGAATAGAAATTTTTCTTGTGAAGATAATTATATTTTTTATGTTAGCAATCGAGTCATAGTCACTAGAAGTCTCTATAATATTTATCGTGTTCTTAATCAATTGATTGCATCACACCTAACTTTTAATACGAAACTTCTCACTACAGGAGAAAAGCTGCAATTTTAAAATTTCCAAAGGAATTTAATACAGAAATATAGCAACACTTGTTTTCCATAATTGTTAATATGACAGTAAGAGTAGGTAGATACTGATCAAGTTCTGTAGAATCTGGTCAAGAAATAGAATGGGTAATTGTGGAGATGAGGCCTCATAATAATTATCATGAAAGAGCATGATCTGACACTTAGACTATCTTAAAGAATTTGACAGAAATTACATGAAATAGTCTGGCGCAACAACACCTGGAGATGAAACAATTTAAGTATGAATATGTCTTTACATATCCCTGGTAGCACAGTGGTTAAGTGCTAGGCTGCTAACCAAAAGGTCAGTGGTTCGAACCTACCAGCTGCTCAGTGGGAGAAAGGTGTGGCAGTCAGCCTGACTCAAGATTTACAGCCTTGGAAACCCTATGGGACAGTTCTACTCCGTCCTCCAGGGTCGCTATGAGTCAGAATTGACTCAACAGCAAAAGGTTTGGTTTTTTGGTATGTCTTTATATGAAGAAAAAAAATGAAGTTGTCAAGGATTTCATTCTACTTGCTTCGACAATCAATGCCCATGGGAGCAGCAGTTGAGAAATAATACAATGTATTTCATTGGGGAAATCTTCTGCAAAAGACTTCTTAGAAGTTCTAAAAAGCAAAGACATCACTTTGATGACTAAGGTGTGCCTAGCCGAAGCCATGGTCTTTTCAATCACCAAATATGCATGCGAAAGCTGGATGATAAAAAAGGAAGACAGAGGAAGAATTGATGCATTTGAACCAAAGAATACTCAATATACCATAGACTGCCAGAAGAAGGAACAAATCAGTTTTAGAAGAAATACAACCAGAACGCTCCTTAGGAGAGAAGATGGTGAGACTTCGTCTTGCTTACTTTGGACACGTTATCAGGAAAGACCAATCACTAGAAAAGAACATCATGTTTGATAAAGTAGAGGGTCAGCGAAAACCAGGGAAACCCTCAATTAGATGGATCGACACAGTTGCTGCAACAGTGGACTCAAACATACCAACGATCTCGAAGATGGCACAGAACCAGCAACATTTCATTCTGTTATAAAGTTGCCATGAGTCGGAGCTGACTTGAAAGCAACTAACAACAACGACAACATGTCTTCATACCTTAAAGATTCTTTGTGAGATGAAATTCAAACATAAGATAAAGCAACTAGATTTGACCCTAAAGCACAGATTCTGGACTCCCTGGCTGCACATCAGAGGTGAACAAATGGCACAGCCTCCAGCTCACAGATTGACTGAAGATGCATCTCCCTCCAGCTCTACACTTCTTGCCAGACCCACAAAGGGGAGGAAAGAATAACTGGACTGATGAAACACAAGATGTTTTATTTTAATATATTCGACCACTCAGAGATTCCAAACTGATATTTCTTTTTCAAAGAATGATTTGAAAGGAAATCAGATAGCATCGAAAAACATTTTTAGTACATGACTCTCCTCTATATTACCTTTCACCATCTCAGTCTCTTGTCCCTACTTCCCCAACCCCCTCAGATACACACCCAGAATCGAAACCACTGGCGCCTTTGGACAGAAGGGAAATGTGTGTGCTGCACAGATGTATTGCTGCCTCTGGGATTTGAATCACCCAAACAATCTCACTTAATTACATCAACTGATGTAACTTAATTCCTTTAAAAGGCATGTCTGACTGTGAAGAATTTTGAAAAGATATTTCAAGCTTTCCTTAGCCCCCTGGGGAGGGTTGGAAATTAGGAAGATATTTTTACCTGAGGAAAGTAGTCTATCTTTGCAAATTCAACATCTCCATGCTTCTTTATTCACTGGTATTTTTCTTTATTATTTTAGAAAGTTGGGCATATTACAGAACCTCCTAATAGTACGGGTAGGAAGTTTGTATCAAAAGGAAAGGGAAAGGTGGTACTAAGCCATTAAGGCAGCAGTCAGTCATGTTGTAAAAACAACAGAAATAAGCATTACCCTGAAAATCTTAAGATATTTTCCACCAGGCTAAGTCAATTCTGTAAAGACATTTTTTTCCCAACGATTTTCTCACCAACAGTCGGTGATCCCAATGGTTTCCTGAGGTCGTCTCAGCTTGCTGCGCCTAAGGGTTGCTATCAGCCCCTTGAATCTGTTTTCTGTTGCACAGATGGTGGGGGTGATTGTTTTGAAAACAATTTCTTGCATGACCACCCCTCCAAAACCACCCAAAGCAGAATCCATCCCACTGCGTCTGTATTTACACATCGAGGGAAAAAGTTTCCAAAGTTACAAAAATGTTTGATATGACCAACATGTTCCTGCATGAAGTTAAGACATCCTAAATACTGTTTAAAACATTTTAGTTTGCCTAGCCATGACTTGGCGGGAAAATTAAGGTAATGACCTGGACACCAAACAAAGAAACGACATCATTAAAATACAGTAATTCCATAATTCTGTCCACTCCAACACATGCATTTTTATGGCGCTCAGAATGAAAACCTGCCATGCTGCCAGCGGGACTGGTGAGCAGAGACATGAGCATAAACACGTATCCACTAAAGACAACTGTGGGGACTCTTTTTTTTTTTTTTTTAATTACAATTGTGAAATAGGGTTAAATCATAAATGAGACTCAGGAAATTCAATTAAAGCTGACAGCACATGGTTAACTTATGTGCTTGTAACACAAAGGGCATAGTTCAATGACCTAAGAGGAAAAAGGTTAGGTTTAACTTAGTATATTATATTTACAATAGTCTAATAATACTAATAATCTAAAGAGCTTCTTCCCTAAAAAAGTCCTCTTTGGTGAGTAGAAGAGGAAAGGTAGAGAACTTTACACAAGAGCATAATGCGTTCAGGAAGAATTCACCAAAAAATGGAATACCGTAGCTGACAGTACCTAGAATCCATGAAACAGTATGCCAAGGAAGAGGAAATAAATGTCCCATTTTTTTTTTTTTCAGGGAAAATGACTAGGGAACAGCCAAAAGCTAAGGGGAGCCCATGGAGCCTCATTGGACTACGATGTTCATACATTCAAACTGAGGAGCTAGAAGGGGCATCACTTCAGAAGAGATCTGGATGTCTGACATTTCGGCTGAGTCAGCCACCACCTTCTGTGATCAATGCGAAAAGCTGAGGTCACTTGGAAATACCGTTAAGTTTTAGAACTCTGGGTAAATACAATATCTGGCCGTTACGATCATTCAGATGGTATAATTCCTGCCTGTGCCTATGTTAGCACTGCTTTGGTTGCAAATTATTAAATACAGTTCAAATCAAGCTTAAGCAAAAGAAGTAAGTTTATCAGCTTGTGTGAGCTTGTGTAACTGTAACTGGGATACCAAGGGGTAAAGCTGGATTTATGCCAAACTAAAAAAAAATCCAGAGATTGTTCTTCTCAGTATCTCAACTCCAATTCTCTTTGCTTGTCTTTGTTCTGGAAGCCCTGGTGGTGTAGTGGTTAAGTGCTACGGCTGCTAACCAAAGGGTTGGCAGTTTGAATCTGCCAGGCACTCCTTGGAAACTCTGTCGGGCAATTCTACTCTGTCCTATACGGTCGCTATGAGTTGGAATCGACTCGACGGCACTGGCTTTGGTTTTTTCTGGTTTGTCTTTGTTCTACATATAAACTTTCTCCAAAAGCATTGGAAAAGTGGTCACTGATATACATAGTCTCAAAACATCCTAATTCATCCTTAGTTTTCCCTGCCCACTGGTATATAGCAAGACAGGTGAACCTCAGCATTATTGTTGTTAGCTGCCTTCGAACTCAAGGGGGAGCCGTGTCCAACAAAAGACAACACTCCCCCGTCCTGCACCATCTCCATAATCAACTGGAGATCAGACCAGTGTGACTTGTAGGGTTTGCACTGGCTGATTTTGGGGAGCAGATCACCAGGCCTTTCTTCCTAGTTCATCTTAGTCTGGAAGCTACATTGAGACCTGTTCAACATCATAGCAACACTCAAGCCTCCCCTGACAGTGGCTCGTGGCTGCACTTGAAGTGTATTGGTTGGAAATTGAACCCAGGTATATAGCATGGAAGGTGAGAATTCTACCACTGAACGATCAGTGCATTTGGCATTTGTTGTTATTGTTGTTGTTAGTTGCTATCAAGTTAGCTCCAACTCATAGTGACCTTACACGCAAAAAACCAAATCGAGTCGATTCCAACTCATAGCGACCCTACGGGACAGAGATAGTGACCTTACATATAACAAAATGGAACATTGCCCAGTTCTGCACCATCTGCATGATCACCGGTGTGTTTGAGTCCATTGTTGTGGTTATTGTGTCAGTCCACCTCACCTTTACCTTTAGCATTAGCTTCCCCTAATTTAGCATAACTTCCCCTTTCCACTGCATAAAGTGAGAAAGGTATACTTCTCCCAAGAAAGGAATGTTGGCAGAAGAAAATAACAGATTCTCAACAATAAGTCTTAAAGAGCTACCTCTTTGAAACTAAGGCCTTCTTCGGGGAACTAATATCAAGCACAGGCTCAGCATGATGATGTCAATAGTTTTTCAGAAGGGAGCCACAAACAATGCAAACAATGGCGCCAACACCCACCCACGCACACACAGACCATATGGAAAAACCCTTTTTGTAATTGGGTAAGCCAAAGTAGACTGTGATTCTCAACCAGATTCCTCTTCCCTCCTACTCAACTTCCAAACTTGAGTAAGTACGAGGAAGACATGATAAGCAGCACTGCGCCACCTCTGATTTCCCACTGTAAGGCTTGTTGTTTCATGGCAACAGGGTTCTAAAATTCAACAACAATAAGAGTAATGGTTGCCTATTGCTAATTAAAAAGTAGAGTAAAAATGTCATACCTCGGTGTCAACTATAGACGCTGGAATTCAACTTCTAGAAAACTGGGCAGATTCTACATTCAAGGAATTCAACATGAAAATAAGAATTTTAGGGGATGACAAAGTCCCACAGTGCTGCTCTGCATTTTCACTGTCTCCTTTGGGACTGAACTTTTCCATGCCTTTTCTTAGGCCAGAGATAACTACTTGAGGCTTTAGCCAAACCTATTCATCCAAACAAAGCCATTTTCCACAGGTGACCTATGAACCCGACAGATTCTTCAGCCAGTTCAGAGAAATATCCAGTTTTGAACTGTTTACTTTGAAGTCCATCCAATCTAACCAAATGCAGTCAAATTTGGCTTAGAAATCTCATGAAGAAATTTGCTCCCCAGAAAGTGCTGTCTAGCTCAAGTCTATGGAAAATACCCTGAGAATAGTCCATTTTGAATGACAGCATACTAGAATTTCTTCTTTCTGCCCATCCCAATTCAGAACCATAATGGATATTTTCAACATCTAGCAGTTACTAGAGTTTTAAGTATTGCAGCGGGCAAATCTGCTGTAACAGGCCTCTCTAAAGTGTTAAAGAGCAAAGGTGTCACTTTAAGGACTAAGGTGCACCTGACCCAAGCCATGGTATTTTCAAGTCCCTCACACGCATGTGAAAGCTGGACAATGAGTAATGAAGATCGAAAAAGAATTAATGCCTTTTAACTAGGGTCTCTATGAGCCAGAATCCCCTTGACCACAGTAGGTTTGGTTTTGGTTTGGTAACTCTGGTGTTGGTGAACAATGTTGAATACACGATGGACTTCCAGGAGAACCTGTCTTGGAAGAAGTATAGCCAGAATGCTCCTTAGAAGCGAGGATGGCGAGACTTCATCTCTCGTACTTTGGACATGTTATCAGGAGGGACCGGGCACTGGAGAAGGACATCATGCTTGGTAAAGTAGAGGGTCAGTGAAAAGGAGGAAGATCTTCAATGAGATAGATTAATATAGCAGCTGCAACAACGGGCTCAAACACAGCAACCACTGTGAGGATGGCACAGGACAAGGAATTGTTTTGTTCCATTGTATATGGGTCAGAACTGATTCAAGGGTGCCTAACAACAACAACAGAGTTTTAAGTTAACGTAATGTGCTTTAGAGATACGTTTTATTTTTATTTCTCCCAAAATAATTTCTATCCATTTATGTATCCCACTCATCTTCCAAACGTTACTACACACCAGCTAATTTAATGAAAGGAGTCTCCACTAGGTTTCTCTTCAGTCAGTAGTAATGTGTCCATTCTGTGCCTCTCCCATTAGTAGAGAAGCCCATATTAAAATTTACTGGCAATTGGGTACCAAGAATATCCACCTCTGTCGGCTTTCATTAAATCCCCGTGAATGTACCAAATCCATAAAAGAGTAGAAAAGCAATTGCATATAAATCAAATATGAAAAGGAAACAGGATTATATAAAAAGTCATAAAGGATTATTTTGTAATCCACTACCTACTACTAGTTGCCAGTCAATTCCAACTCACGGCAACCCCATGTATGTCAGAGGAGAACTGTGCTCCATAGGGCTTTCAATTGCTGATTTTTCAGAACTAGATTGCCAGGCTTTTCTTTCAAGGCAGCACTGGGTAGACTTGAACCTCCAATCTTTAGGTTAGTAATCAAGTGCATTAACTGGCTATACTTCTCCCAAGACAGATTTGTTTGTTCTTCTGGCAGTCCAAGGTATATTCAATATTCTTCGCCAGCACCATATTTCGAATGCATCAATTCTTCTTTGGTTTCCCTTATTCATTGTCCAGCTTTTGCATGCATATGAGGCAGTTGAAAATATCATGGCTTGAGTCAGGTGCACTTTTGTCCTCAAAGTGACATCTCTGTTTTCTAACACTTTAAAGAGGTCTTTTGCAGCAGTTTTACCCGCTGCAATACTTAAAACTCTGGTAACTGCTAGGTATTGAAAATACCTGTTACACCCCTGAATTGGGACGGTCAGATTTGAAATGGTTTGCTATGATTTGCAATGGACTATTCCCAGGGTATGTTCCACAGACTTGAACTAAACAGTTAGCACAGCAATAATTGTGAGGATGGCACAGGACCAGGCAGTAATTCGTTCTGTTGTACATAGGGTCGCTATGAGTCGGAACCGATTTAACAGCTAAAATATATATATACATATATATATTTTAACAGCAACAGTTCTAAAAATTAAATTATCCCAAAAATACACTTTAAGGAATTTATTTTTTATTCTTTGGCAATAAGGAAGGCTTCCTTTAGGCTAGTTACAATACTAAGCTTCAAGGAATAAGCAGATTATCAATGTCTGTATAAGAAATACATGTATATACATACAACTGCCTTTGCCAAATTTAACTTATACTCTACACTACTATTGCAAGACATAGGGGAGTTTCTCAGTGGGAATTTGGCAATATTAGAACTGAACAGATGATCCTAATCCTGGGATTCAGTGAGACATAATGGAAAGTTTCCCACTTTGGAGTAATGCAATCTTGGATTTAAATATTAGTTATATCCCATACAAGCCACATATTCTCGGCAAGTTACTTAAAGTCTCTGACCTTTAAAAACTTCACCTGCAAAAAAGCAATATACTATCTAACCAGAGGTGGTGATTCAAAGATTGAATAAGGTAATGTCTCTAAGTGGTTAGCATATTTCCAACAATTTTTTATTTTAGAATATTAGAGTTGGTAGAGAACCTTTAGTTAATTTAGTCCACTTTTTGACCCAGTGCAGGAATTACACAGGCAAAAATTTCCTGACAGATGAGCCTACGATCTCCAGTTAGGGAAAGCTTAGTATCTCACATGTAGCCATTCCATTTTTTAAAATATTTTTAAATTTTAGTTTTATATATATATATTTTTTCATTTCTTACAGGTCTTATTTCATTCATTTTCTTAGTCTTTGCTCAGGTTTTAAATACCCACTTTTATTTCTTTAAGGATGTTAAACACGTATTGAGGATATAAAGAAAGCAGTATAGCACAGAAGTGAGAAATATGGGCTCTGAAGTTGTTTTGTACTGTCGAGTCGATTCTGACTCCTAGTGACCCCGTAGGACAGAGTAGAACTGCCCCATAGGATTTCCAATACTGTAAATCTTTACTGAAGCAGATCGCCACATCTATCTCCCTTGGAGCTGCTGGCAGGTTTGAACCACCAACCTTTCTGTTAGCAGCCAAGCACTTAACCACTGTACCACCAGAGCTCCTTCAAGTTAGACTGCCCATATTCAAATCCCAACTCTCTTACTGAAGTTTTATGGGTCTGGTTCTGCTCTTTATCATTTCTGCTGCTCATTTATGAAGGCTTGTTTGTGATTTCCAATTATGATCATCTATCATTGTGGATTTATCTATGGAAATTCTATGAGGCTTGAGTAGAAAGCAGGTTTCCCAGAGAAAACTTTCATTTGTTTTTGACTGGGCCTGAAGGTGCTACCAATTTTTGCCCATATTAAAATTATTCTTAGATTGGTGTTTTTCTATCACATAGGTTATCTGGCTTTGAACTTGAATCCCAGGTGAGGTAAACCATTGATTATGAATAATTAGGGCAAATATTTCCTTACTGCCCAGATTATCTTGGCAGCTCCCTTCACAGGGCAGACTATTTACCTGAAGGGATAGCTCATTTAATTTTTGTCCTCTATGTATTTTTCTCAATATCATCATAAAAAAAAAAAAATTTTTTTTTTTTTTTAGTTCACTCATTTATTTAAAATTGTGTTAACTTAAAATTTGGTGGAGATTTTTCAGGTTATCTGGTTCTGCCTTATTTTTAGAAATGTAAGGCATTTTAAATTTCAGTTTTATGATCCAGTGTATCAGCTATCTATACCAAATTTACAATATTTATTAGTGTCTTTTCTGAGTTATTGTTGTTGTGTGCTGTTGAGTTGATTCCAACTCACAGCAACCCTGTACGACAGAGCAGAGCTGTCCCATAGGGTTTCCTAGGCTGTAATCTCTATGGAAGCAGATGGACAGGTCTTTCCCCCTGCTGAGCAACTGGGTGGGTTATAACCTCCAACTTGCTTCTTCCAAGGCATGGGCAAAAAATATTGAAGTCTCTCTCCTGTTCTAGCTAAAGCCAATATCTCTGTCTGTTCTCATTGTCTCTCACCTATCAAGAACATTTCTTCAAAAATTATCCCCTGAATGTTATATGCCATTTTTTTTTTCCTACTGAATCATTTTATAGCATATCAACAGGCTATCATTTTGGGCACCATAGACAACAAACAAACTCTTATGACCTCATATCTCATCTTTCTTTCCTTTACAGCAAAATTTAAAAAAAATATTGTCTATACCTGTTCCCAAGTTATTGTTTCCTATTCTATCTCGAATTTATTTCAATGATGTTTTGTCTTCACTATGCTATTGAAGCTACATTTATGATGGTCATCAATAACCTCCACCTTGCTAATTCTTCAATTTACTTGCCCTGTCTTATGCATTAGCTCTGGTGGTGCAGTGGTTAAGAGCTCAGCTGCTAACCAAATGGTCGGCAGTTCGAATCCACCAGCTATTCCTTGGAAAGCTATGGGGCAGTTCTGCTCTGTTGTATAGGATCTCTATGAGTCGGAATCAACTCAATGGCAGAGAGTTTGGTTTTTTGGTTTTATCTTATGCATTGGCAAAGTTGATCACTTGCCCTTGGATACCACTATAGCCTGGTTTTCTCTGGCTGCTCATTTTTAGTCTCCTTTGCTGATCCTTCCACATCTCCCTGACCTCTAATACTAGGCAGTATAAATGAGTGACTTTGATGTTGACCCTTGACCAAATTATAAAACAGATTGATGTTATTACTTCTACCAATAGCCAGAACCAACACATAGATTTCAGAGTTTTTCCTACACTTTATCTCATGTATTTTGCATCAGGATCCAGCAAAGTAGGTATTTTCACGACAGCAAATCAACAAATTTTATCAGATGATTTTGGAACACTTTTGGAAAGACAAAGTTATCAATTTATCAAGAACATGTTTTTGCCAGGCTAATCTGATCTTTATTGCTAGGTGTGCTTGATGTATAGATAGGGAAAATATCATAGATATAATTAATTGTTTTCACCAAGTCTTCAGGCTGTGATTCCCAATGTTTTTGCTGAAAAGATTATAAATTGCCTAGGAAACTGAACAACCTAATGCAATGAATACTAATTAAAGGATTCAAATTTTAAAAAGTAAAATAAAGGAGGATTCTTAGTGCCATTCCATTGAGTTATGCCCTTGCTCCCAATTGCTTCACTCATTAGCTAGTTGATTAATTAAACCAATACTTATCGAGTACCTATATGGTGAGGCACTGTTCTAGGCATTCGGTATACAACTGTGAACAGATAAAAATGAAAAATTCCTGGCTTCATGAAGCTTATGTTATAGGGGGAGACATAATTAAAAAAATACGTAAAATATAGCTCATGTTAGATAGTAATAAGTACAAAGGAGAATAAAAGCAGGAAAAAGTAATAAGCAGTGTGTGAGTGAATGAGTGATTATGGGTAGGGTGGCCAGGATAGATCTTAGTGTGAAGATACATAGAAGTAAAGACTTGAAGGAAACAGTAAGCTTGTTATTGTTTTATTCACAATTACATCCCAGCACCTAACACAATGACCAGCACAAGCCGATGGTCAATAATATTTTTGAATAAAAGAACAGATAAATAAATGTATGAAAATTGGTTATCTGGCTAGGCCCTCAACCTAGTAACCTAACAGAATCCTGTGAAACATTTCCTATAGAACAAAGACGTCTGGCTTTGATTTTTCTCTTGTATTTTAGATGACTTAACAGGGCCATAAAAGTGAAGGAAGGAATAATTCTCTGGTCATCAGGCTGTTAGAGTATCACCTGTTGTTACATCTCATTATTTCAAAGATAATTTCAAAAAAGGGGCCTATGTACTTGTGATAGAGGAGCCCTCATGGCGCAGTGGTTAAGAGCTCGGCTGCTAACCGAAAGGTCTGTGGTTTCAACCCACCAGTCACTCTGTGGGAGAAAGATGTGGCAATTTGCTTCCATAAAGATTAGAGCCTTGGAAATGCTATGGGGGCAGTTCTACTCTGTCCTATAGAATCGCTATGAGTTGGAACCAACTAAATGGCAACGGGTTACACTTGTGATAAAAGTATATGCTTGCCAGGAGGTAAAAGGTATATCAGGGGCATGATTCAATATTAGCACTTTCTTTCCTTTTGAGATTCTGTAGTAATCAGGGGTGGAGTCAATTTTGAGGGGTATTTTGGGGGGGTAAGGTAGGGGGATGGGATAGGTCCTATTGACTCTATGTATAAAAGAGAATCAAGCCAAAAAAGTCTTTTAAAAATGTGAAATAGATATCTCCAACAATTTTCACAATGTCTAATACTGATAAAAAAATTTTTCCTCAAGGTTTTCACCAAGTTTTTTCAAGCTAATGGTCTTTTAAAACAGCCTCGGTTTCCCTAGGGGAATTGAACTGACATGTCCATGATGTTCTTTCTCTGTGTCTAGCTCACTGGCAGTATGCTCAGCAGGCCCACTCACTCTTCTTTGGATTGTCTGAAATGGCCAAAAATGGAAAATATGAAGAAAGTTGCTATGACTACCTCTATAACAGCAGTCACCATTAAGGAATTATCTTCTATTTCTCATAATTAAATTGCTTGTGATTCTTTTTTAAGTGCACTTTCATCAAGCAAACCTGCCAAAGCAAATCCAACAAAGTTAAATTTTCCTAAAAGACTGACTAAGGATGAAAAGTCAGCAATCCCCAACCAGAGTCAAAGTGACTGAGTTGGCCATGTTGTTTTCCAGAGCTTCACCCTGAAAGCTGCCTTAGGCTGAGTTCTCTAGAGAAGAAAAAACCAGTGAAGTGTGTGTGTGTGTGTATATATATAGAGAGAGAGATTTATGTCAAGGAAATAGCTCATGCAGTTTTCAGAGGATGTATGCCCCAAGTCCGTGGGGCAAGAAAGATGATTATACCAATTCACGTAGCTGCAGCAGCTGGTGAACCTAAGATTGGCAGGCCAAAAAGCAGAGCTGTTACAAACTTCTGCTGATATACACAGCTGCAGGGGCTGGCAAACCCAAGATTGGCAGGCAGTAGGGCAGGGCTGTAGCAGGGAGTGAAGATCGATGAATCTCAAGACGGGCAAGCAAGCTGCTAGCTCAAGTCCCAAGAACCAGAAGACAGATGAACAGGAGCCAACTGCAGGATCTAGAACAAGCAAAAGCCCAGGCAAGGCAAGCAGGCAGGCAGGAAGTAGACGAGGAGGGGGTAGAGATGAAGGCTGAAGGGGCAGTGAGCCACCACGGGCCCCACCTCCACTGGTACCACTCAGCAGATTCCATCCTGGGGATAATCAGGTATCAAATTTCAACAGGGAAGTGATCATAACATTATACAACAGCCAAAACATTGAGAATCATGGCCCAGCCAAGTTGACACACAATCACAGATTAAGTTGATCCTGAACTGGAGAGAAGATGAATCTAATAGATCCTAAATATCCATTTACAGGGCACCACTCTTACTGATTTTCAACATATATCATATGATCAAAGAATATAAAAGGCTGTCTTTCCTTTAAAATATCTACATTCTGATAATAAATGGACCTTATCATATTTTATTTCCTACTTTGCCATCTGAAACTCCTAAAGAATTAAATGGAAAATAAATGGAAACAGCAGTGTGTAGTCTCCCACCCAAGCCAGTCACTAGTCTAACAATCAGTTTTCATGAATAACAACCACCCTTCCTGTTCTCCATTAGTCCTAAGATTAAGATTACCGACAGCAAAACATAGATGATAGATAACACTTGTGCTCAATAATGGAAAAGCATGCTGAAATCTTTGAGAGAAATACCTGATTTTGAAACAGAAATATCCAAAATTAAATAAAATTTAAAGTGGGCCTATATTAAATAAGAATTGGTATTTATTAGAGTAGTGTCTGAAATAAAATTTGGTTTTGTGATATGTCTATTTCTACATAATTTATACATACTCCAAACCAGAAAAACCAAACCCATTGCCATCCAGTCGATTCTTACTCATAGTGATCCTATAGGACAGAGTAGAATTACCCCATAGGATTTCCAAGGAAATACTGGTGGAACTGCCGACCTTTTGGTTACCAATCATTTAACCACTGCACCACCAGAGCTCCATGTGTACTCCAGAAGCACAATCTATAAGCACAAAAATATGTAGTATATACTAAGTGGAAACCCTGGTGGCATATGGGTTAAGTGCTACAGCTGCTAACCAAAAGTTCCACAGTTTAAATCCACCAGGCGTTCCTTGGAAACTCTTAAGTGGCAGTTCTACTATATCCTATAGGGTCGCTATGAGTCAGAATCAACTCAACGGCAATGAGTTTATATACTAAGTAGTCATTGTAGTAGGTCTCCTTAAGAACTGCATTAGATATATATATTGTTGACCTGGCTCTATTTGTTTTATGTACTTGAAGGCAATGGATTGTACATCTTTATTCTATTGTTTCCTTTCACCACTCAGGTCACTCTCTCAAATAATTGAAACTTTTTGGTCTAACACTAATATCCATCTTTTCTATACACTTTCTCCACCGAAGTAGTCAAGGATATGTGATTAGTTTCTATAGAGAAAAGCCGAAGGGCCTAAACAACTTTTAAAATATTATCAAAATTTTATAATTTTATAATAATGTTATTTTCATCCATATCAATAAGCTGGATGAGATAAACATTTTATAACTTGAATGTTGAACTATTTATTGCCTTCTTACTTGATTTTATAATTATGATTTTAATATATTTATTTGGAAATTAAGCCCTGCTTGGGAGTAGGGGACAAAGTTTTAGAGATAATCTTCCAGAAACCTGCCGTCGTTCCTTGAGTAAGTCTGAGTTCTCCCATTTCTGCCTTGAACTACCTTTATGATATTGGCCAATGCATTTACTCATCAGACTCCTGATCTGTAAAATGAGGAGACTCATCTAAATATTACCTGTTATAAATTGAACTGTATCCTCCCCACCAAAAGATATATTGAAATCCTAACCATGGTTGTACCTGTGAATGTGACCCTGGTTGGAAATAGGATTGTTCTTTCATTATGTTAAGGAGGTCATACTGGAGTAGTATGAGTCCTAAACCTAATCTCTTCTGAGTGGTATCTTATAAAGAGAATAACTGATACAGAGATACATACACAGGGGGACGATGCCACATGAGGACCCATCTATAAGCCAAGGAATATCAAATATTGCTGGGAGCTCTAGAAACCAGGAGAGAGGAACTAGCCCTCAGAAGGAATTGACATGGCCAATGCCCTGATCTGAATTTCTAGACTCCAAAACTAGGAGACAACAAATTTCTGTTCTTTAAGTCACTCACGTGTGGTATTTTTGTTACAGCAGCACTAGATAACTAAAACAACCTAACGTTGCTTCCAGCTCCATTGGAAGTTAAATACTTCCATATTATTCTTTAATGAGTTGACATTAGAATTCGTTGAACTGAGCAAGTCAGATTTTTGATTCTATCCTGTCCTGAACAGACCAAGGTTCCGAATCACTGCCATGTGCATGGCTCCTGAGGGAAACTTTTCTGCTTAGAGCTCCCCAGAGGCAGCCTTGTGGAAGCCACAGCTGACTGAATAAGAAATGGTTACTTGGCCCATGGGTTGGAATCCAAATACTGGCTGTGCCCTATTACGACTACATGAGTAGACCAATACAATTCTCTGAATGCCTGGAAAATTTGAACTAGAAGAATAAAATGAGTTGATTCCTGACAGAATTTGTAGCTGTGTGGCCATTACAAGCAGAGAGGCTGGTGAGGTCATGGTGGATTATGTGCAAACTCAAGAAATTTAGAACAATTTCATCCAAAAAATGACAGAGGTTTGATCTTCTTTACTAGTCTAACATTAATTATACTTTTTGATAAGAGCTAGCATATAAAAGGTTCAAAACTCCGAGACAGACATCATTTCTACTCTAGAGAACATTTAAAAATGTTATAAAGATAATAATAATGTTATCAGCCACAGGGTTTCTTGGTCTTCTGTGGTGAGTTCTCCCCCTACAGCCATTTCTGAAGTGTGAACACAGACTGAAAAACATTCTTGTTTCAGGAGTGCCAACCTCAGATGTGACCTGTCATGGCTTTTCTTATTGGGAATGACTTGCCTCTCTCTTTTACACCCAAGATAACTGACAGAAATTATCTCAGTTGCAACTTCTCCTTTCTCAGTAGAGGCATGGGCTGTGTGTAGATGAATCTCAGCAGCAGAGAGATTGCAACGTAGCAATGCAAAAGTGCTCGTGACAAGATGTAAAATCTGTCTTACTGTAAGCTCCTCATTTCCTGAGGCAATTTGAGTGATTTTCTAATCAGAGTCTCATAACTCAAAGAGACTAGTTAGAAGACATTCTAAAATCAATAATCTAGGGCTACTTTAATGAGGGAAAATTGGAGAATCACACAATTAAATGACATGAAAGAAATCACCCAATTCAGGCATTTGCCTGCAAATTTACACCATCAGAAATAATGATTATTGTTCCTTTGTTCTTTATTGTTCTTTAATGAGAGTTTTCCAAGGGAATGTAAAAGCTCCCCAAATCGTGGTAATTAAGAGGGGCCTGGAAAGAGGTCATCTACCTTTGCATTTCTTAGAGCCCGGGCTTCCTCCTGCCTAATTCCAAAGATATGAGTCAAGTTAACATCAGAGAGTAATCATCTCCAGGGTTTTTAGCGCCAACCCCAGAGTGAAGGGAGCAAAGCATCCCAGAATTACCTTTGATGGGCAGAAAGTTTCCTTTCATTGATGCCTTGATTTCATTCTGTCGACATTCAATTGTGAAGTGCCTACAATATTCCAGACATTTCTCTGGCACCAGGGATAAAAGAGAGAAACAAGATCTCTGGTGTTCCTATATTCAATACGGGAAGAGAAAAAAAAAAATCAAAATAAGTAGATGAATGAGAATATATGGAGATGCACACTGATTAGGTATATTCTTTAGATTATGAGACTAGCCTCTAACGATGAGAAAGGCAATCAAGAAAAGTTTAAATATATATATATGTTTTCTCTTTACAGACCTGTGTCACAGAGTTTATTTCTAGAGTACCACCTGACAGCTCAAGAACAGGCAAGACCAGCAGCCCTGCCTCTCCCCAGTAGACACAAATTTACACACGTCATAGAAGACACCCTCGGTTGCTGCGCATCGCAGAGGACTGGGGAAGTGGGGTGTTGGCTCCCAACAGGCTGCACATTCTGTGCCTAAAAGCCCGAATCCAGTGCCTTAGGAATTAAAAAAAAAAAAATTTTTTTTTTTTTCTTTTTAAGGGGGAAATAACACCTTCGCCCACTGGGGACAGAAAAGGTACAGGATACCTCACCAGTTTAGTTCCAAACCACCTTGGAAAATGTAAGGAACCCAGAGGAGGAAAAGCTGTCCCTTTATTTTCTAGGGTAATCGTTTATAATTCCCCACATTAAGAAGCCTACTTTATTATTCCACAACTGAGTTGATTTCAAAATCTTTTCTCAACTGTGCTCCTAATAAAAAGCAGATGTGGGAACCACCTCTGAACCAGGAGAACCCCTCTTTTCTATCTCTCCCATCCGCTGTCTGTTGCAAATAAGCCAAATTTAAACCAGCAATCACGTATGTTTCCAATCAGCACTCCAACTTTCTCCCCATGGAAGTAACTCCTTGGCTTGCACAAGGGAAGGAAACGTTTCCTTCAAAAAAGCGATGCCAGGACAGGGAGCAGCTTATTCTCATGACATTTAACATGCTAACCAGCCGGTGAGAAAATCAAGGCAGAAGCAGCCAGGGAAAGACAGGAGAGAACCTAGGCTGGCAGAAACAATGAGAAAGAGAGAGGAGATTTGGAGAAAACATTGATAAAGTTTGAGAACATGAAGCTTGTCTTTCTAAAAGCTCACCCTATTGTAGGTTCATAAGAAGTGTGGCTCCTGATCCCTGATCATAAACTGAACAAACAGAAGTGACATTGTGAAAGCCAGTGGCGTAGGGGCAGGGGTTGGCTTTTGTGGTATGTGAAAGGAAAGAGATTAAACTCCTGCAGTTAAACACCAAAAACGTCCCGATGTCCTTTTATAGCAACTCTCTCTGCTCTGCAGTAAGAAAATTTAAGTATTTTGCCCTACCATGAAGAATAAGAAAATGCTGTGATTATCCAAGAAGAGATGCCAGGAACAAAATCCTGTCTGGAAGGAACGATAACTACAAATGTAAGAAATAAGCATTCTTCCTCCCAGCCTTATTGACACTTATCTAGACTTGCCCCTCAAATGTATCTCACCCATTCTTAAGAAAATGTGTGAACTCAGTTATGAAAAGCTATGAGCTCTTTGAGGCTTCTGGACATTTCATAAAAGAAACAGGCTGCATGGGAATATTGATATTGACATTGGCTTTTGTTTGGGATTTTTAAATGTACGTACAGAAAAAGATTATTTGTGAGAAATAATAAGAGATGGTTTCACTGCCTGCATAGTCTTTATCAAAAGTAATTAATAACAGGCCAGTCTTCCACATGAAAGTCTTTTCACTGGAAAAGCCACCAGTTAGGTTGTGTGTGCTTGTCTCTGTCAGACAGCAGCTCTCAAAGCGGAGCAAAGCAGCAGCACCCATAGTAACAATCAAAACACCAACAAGCTGGTGGCTAATTCAATAAAACTCTTGAGCACACAGATAGCTGATAATGCCTAATTCATTGAATTGATAGTGAGTAGCTGACAGTTCTGGGAATTAAACTGGCTATTTATTTTAATCTGTTTAATTCAGAATTGGAAGATTTTATTGTACCATAAGTTTATATAAATTTTTTAATGGTTGGTTAAGTTACATGCTTATTTTAGGATGACAATTTTAAAACATTTATCACATGTAGGTTTTTAAGATATTTTCAGTTTTCCCCAAAGCACTGCAGAAAAGAGTTTAATGTAATAAACATAAAAAGTCAACAGACCATCACACTATGTTTAAAAGAACCTTCCCGGCAACAAGCGGCCTGTTTCAAATCTTGCCTTTGCCACCTTCGAGCTCTGTGAGCTTGGGTAAGTTACTTCTCTAAACCTCACTACAACCATCTGTTAAGTGAGATCAAAACCATTCTTAACTCAGGGTTATCGTGAGCCTTAATAAAACAAGGTAGGTTAAACAATTAATAGAATGCCTGGTACACAGTAAGGACTTGTTGATATGCACTTTCCTTTCCAATTTAGCATTAGCTAGCTAGGAGTCTCTGGGTAGTGCAAACAGTTCAGGTACCCTGCTGCTAACTGAAAGGTTAATGGTTTGAGTCCACCCAGAGGTGCCTGAGAAGAAAGGCCTGGATATTTACTTTTGAAAAATCAGCCATCGAAAACCCTGTGCAGCACAGTTCTACTACAACACACATAGGATCGCCTTGATTCAGGAATAGACTTCATGGCAACTGGTTTTTTCGTTTTCAACTAGCCAGTCTACACATTTGCCCCGAAGGGTTCACAGACCCAAGCTCTGGAGCCGCTCTCCTCAGGAGAAAACCTATTAGCATACAGATTATTAAAAAGAACATGACTCCTATTGCTTACTAAAATCCAAAATAGAGGATCACAGTTATTAACAGAGAACCACTCCTGCAAGAGCTGTTTTAGGTAAAGAACACATTAAGTTTGTATTCTGTGCAGAGTAGGCTCACCACAGACAGGCCCATCAAATGCTAGCCCTGCAATAGATCTTAGGCTAATCAACACCCAACATCCCACCCAACACACTCTGCCTGTTTACCTAAATCATACCACTAGCCCTTCCCTGCCCCCGCCTCCCATCACTTTATTTTATAAAGAAAAAAGACTCAGTGAGTTGCTCTGGCTTTCCTAGACGTATCTGAGTTTTGAAGCAATTCAGAACCAAATCTGGGATCTCCTGACACATAAATTAGTTTCTAGTTTCCCTCGTTTAAATTGATGACATTTGATTCTATATAAAATAAAAATAAGTGACTCTTCTGAACAAGCTTGTTCACGGGCATTCCCAGGTAAGCATGTGCCAGAAGCCACATAGCAACCATGCTACTAATTTGTCAAGCAATCAAAGGCCATTGACTAAGATGTTGTCTCAGGTTTCTATATCAGAAAAATGGCAATCCCCCCTGGTCAGGGTTGGATCTGAATGTGGCTGGTGAGGTAGCCTCACAGGTAGGTCCTCTAGGAGATGAAGTCTGGAGGACACATTGCATGACCATTCTGTTTCTCCTGGCCAGTGAAGGCTGACATTTTACCTAAGATGTAGGTTTGCAAAAACCACTTTCTCATGTTGAAATGGCTCGGACAACAGAGCCTCTATAGCAGAGCTGCTCAGGATAAGAGAACCAGGTTTCTTTCATTCAAGAAATTTCTCTTCTTGGTAGGTTAGAGCTGCCACTTGCAAATATTCTGGTCAAAGGAAAGGTAGTAAAAAGAAATATTGCTGGGTACAGTGAAAATTGCTGGAACTACTACAGTAATTTAAAATAATGTACTCTTTCAATGAAACATTGCCAAATTAACTTTTAAAATTCCAGGAGAGAGAATCTTTGCAGAGCAGGGGTCATAATGCAGCAATCTCTTCCTGCTGTTAATTGCTGTCTGCACAGTGTCTGCTCAGAACTCTGATATCATGTTAAGTGTCTTCTCCTGCTCTATTCTTTTCAGCCCCTCAGGGCACCCACAGCTCTACCTGATCTCTACAGATTTTAGGAGACTTTTGTTCCTGATCTGGTAAATGACAACAACTTGTCTACTCAGACTTTAAACCCCAACGTGGTTAACTAGAGATATTCTCCACCAGAAGGCACTGGTGATTCAGCGGTAGAATTCTCCCCTTCCATGTGGAAGACATGGAAACCCTGGTGGCGTACTGGTTAATAGCTCTGGCTGCTAACCAAAAGATCAGCACTTTGAATCCACCAGGTTGTCCTCGGAACCCATATAGGACAGTTCTACCCTGTCCTATAGAGTCACTATGAGTCAGAATCAACTTGACCACGATTTGGTTTTTTTTTGGGGGGGGGGAGGTTTATGTGGGAGACACGGCCAATGCACCTCATGTACAGCCACCACCCATTGTCAGTGGAAGTCTGCATGTTGCTGTGATTCTGAAGAAGTTTTAGCGGCGCTTCCAGACTATTTTTTTTTCCAGACTAAGGTGGACAAGGAAGAAAGGCGTGGCAATTTATATCCAAAAATCAGCCATTGAAAATCCTATGAGCCACAATGGTCCAATCTGCAACCAATCACAGTGATGGCACAAGATCAGGAGACTTGACGGCAGCTAACAACAATCTCCGCCAGGTGTTCATTCCTTCTTTGCACATCTCAGTAGCCTCTGGAGGAACAAAGACCCATTCAGAAGATGGAGGTGTTGTCTCCTTACTGAAGGCACTTTCTCTAATCCCTCGTTTAGAGCACTTCTGCTGTCCTCATTACAGAAAAGCATCAGGGCAGACCCTGGACCTCCTTCCAGTCTCTCAACATTAGGGATTCACCCCCTTTCTCCAAGGAACTATCTTGGAGCCTCTTACCCTATGTACTTGTAAATTGCACAAATTTAAGCATGCAAACTTGGGGGTTGAGTTTGTGATTGTGATTGCAATTGAGAGCAATCCCACCTGCTATTCTATTCAACAAGAAAATGCCTAAAATGGGAGAAGCAAATCTGCTCTTCCCTTAACTATGATTGCTGTATTTTAAAAAAAATACATATTTTTGGAATAGCATGGCCCCCAAACACAAGCCAGCCACTTCATCTGGTGCTCATCTGCTTGAGAATCCAAGCGAAAGCTGGCTCTATCTTGGTTTCCAACAGAGCATCTTCCTTAAAGCTTTCCAAGAGCTATTTTGTGTCTATGTGATTTTCACTTACTCACTGCCTTTGGAATCTTACCCTCCCCTCAACATATGACTCTACTGTAGTCCATTCTTGTCTGGCATTTGATAAATCATTGTGGTTTGACTCCCAATTTATTGTCATGAAGTAATAAATAAAACAGTCAAATCAGGAAAGCCACCACTTCTCCCCCTTGGTACTCTTTCTGTAAATTCCTGGGGAGTCTGAGGTCTGAGCCACTCTAAAAGAGGTTTGGAAGTATGGGAAAAGGACTGTGATCAAGTATCATATGGATGACATATTCTTTCCTCAGGGAAAGAAAAGGTATCAAGTCCACTGAGCCTGCTGAGCTGAACGTTTCATAAAAATTATGAATTTAAGACATTAGACCAGTGCCATTCCTGAATAGCCCTCAAAAGAGGCAATATTTAGATGGTTTCAAAATACAATACCACCACTTCCCAGCTGCTCTAATGAATTTGAATACTGAGGTGGCCCAGCTGTCTTTGTTTGGGATTTGCTTTTGTTGTCTCCCTCCAAAAGCAAAAAGACAGAACCTGAGAGTTCATTTAATTCAATAGAGTGAGAGTAAAATGGAGCCTGTAATGAAATTAGAACACTCACATGTCAGAGAGCTTTATCTGGATCCCAGTGGAGATAGCTAAGATGTTATGAGATTTAAAAAAGGAAGGAAGAGACAGCAAATAAAGGTGTGGTAAATCTCAACACAAAAGAGGCAATGAGTTCAAAAACTGACCCTGCTGAGACTGTATAGACCTATTGTCATGGCAGACAAGACATCCCTTGAGAGATGAGGCTAAAAACTACTACAGAAAAAAAGCCCAAGATGCCTAAGGGAAAACGTCCTAGAAGTTGGAAGCCCCAATCTGAGAGGCAGAGAGAGACTTAATAGAAATAATTAAGGAGGAACTTGATGGAGGGGAATAGAAAAATCTGGCATGTTATTTGCAATTTTTCCAGCATCCTTAACCCAGAAAAATATGGTGGTGTATCTGGCATCCTTGCTATCTGCTTATTCCTTGGGGCGTGACACTGAGCTTAGATGGTGAGCAAGGCAGGCAGACCTCTGTCAAACACACAGGAATGTCCTCGCCAAGTGGCCCAGGGAGGGTTGGGAGCAACGCTATGTGCTTCCTTTATAGTGATCTAATTTTTTCTTCTTGCCTTTGTAAAAATAGCATCTACTTTAACCCTGTAAATCACTGAGAAAGAAGAGAAGACAGTGTGCCAAAGCCAGAACTACATATTGCAGACCACAGTCACATCTTTCATGAAATAGCAACTCTATCATCCAAGCCATTTCAACGTGGGAAAGTGGTTTTTGCAATGTTGCATCATATGTAAAATATCAGCCTTTGATGGTTTATCTGCAAGAATGAAGAGAATTACAGCATCTGTGGCAGACAAACAATTATTACCTGTAATCTAAGACTGTAACTTATTTAGTTCTTGGTTTACCAATAATCATCTAAATATTCATATAAACTTGACTGCTGTTTGAAGTTTTTCAAAGACTGTCATTGTTGTAAAGCTGAAACAAATTCATGTAGGCAAGACTGTCCCTCAAATAACAAGTCTGTTTCTGCACAATCAGTTCATAGGTCACATACTCTCAGAATGACGACAAAATCTTAACACAAAAATCTCCCCGTATTCTTCAAAACAGGATAGGTTTTGCTGCAGTAACAAATAAACCTTGAAATCACAGTGGATTATCAGAACAATTCTTTTATCTCTCAGATTAAATCTGATGTGGGTAGTATAAATTTTCCAGGTCAGCCATTCTTCAAGCGGTAGTTCAGGCATCCAGACTTCTCCACCTTTCCTTTAAGCAGGAAATGAGAGATGGACAAAGAACACTGACTTTTAACTTCTACTTTCAATCCATTGACCCACATCACCTCAACTTAACTGCAGGAAGGCTAGGAGATTTAGAAAAGCACATTAACTGTTTAGTTTGCATTAATTGTCTTTGCCCATTCACATTCCTACACTTATTTGTCCTAATTTCTGAAGCTGGGTAAGATCAGACTTTGTGGAGCTTCAAGGATGATGTAAGGACTGGCTCTATATGTAGGTGGCATAGGAGGCCACCTCTGTAAAACAAGATGTAGGAAGCTAGGAGAAGACTGCCTAACAAAAATGGTCTCTCCCTTGCTGTGTCTAAGATTCCTATACTATTCTCTCATTTGAGTTAAGGCATGTAAAGCTACTTTTAAAATGCAAATATTACCTGAAAGGACTATACTTTGAGCAAGGATGCTTACCAAAAGGAGTCTTGAAGGGGGCAAGTGAGAGGATAAAACTCCTATCTGGGTGCAAGGCAAAGGGAAACTGTCCTGTGATTAAGGCTCATTCTAAGGATCATCTGCCTTGACGACCCAGGGCAAAGGCAGTTGACATCAGGAGGAAGAACCACTTGCAAACAGTGGCATTTCTCCATGCTCCCACGGATTTGACATCAGCCATTAACACCTTATCTGAAGCTTGTTTATGAATTGATCTTTTCAGACACTTTGCTGGCCTCTGAAGAAGGAGAATAATAAACTAGTAAATTAAGCTGAGAAGTATTAGGTCATGGTGGTAAGCACATGAGCTGTCAATCAAAGGGACCTGGGTTAATACCACTGATTCCACTACTTACTAGTGACGTGAGCTTGTTGTTGTTGTTAGGTGCCTTCGAGTTGGTTCCAACTCATAGTGACCCTATGTACCACAGAACTAAACACTGTCTGGTCCTGCACTGTGCTCACAATCTTTGCTATGCTTGAACCCATTGTTGCAGCAACTGTCCATCTCTTTTTCACTGACCTTCTACTTTACTAAGCATGATGTCCTTCTCCAGGGACTGATGTTCCTGACAACATGTTCAAAGTATGTACGACACAGTCTTGCCATCATTGCTTCTAAGGAACATTCTGGTTGTACTTCTTCCAACAGATTTGTGAGTCCTTTTGGCAGTCCATGGTTTATTCAATATTCTTCATCAACACCACAATTCAAAGGCATCAATTCTTCTTCCGTCTTACTTGCTCACAGTCAAATGCCTTTGCATAGTCAGTAAAATACAGGTAAATATTTTTCTGGTATTCTCTGCTTTCAGCCAGGATCCATCTGACACCAGCAATGCAATCCCTGGTTCCACATCCTCTTCTAAATCCGGCCTGAATTTCTGGCAGTTCCCTGTTGATATACTGCAGGAGCCACTTTTGAATGATCTTCAGCAGAATTTTTCTTGCATATGATATTAATGATATTTTTCAATAATTTCCACATTCAGTTAGGTCACCTTCCTTGAGAATAGGCATAAATTTGGATTTCTTCTACTCGGTTGGCCAGGTAGCTGTCTTCCAAATTTCTTGGCATAGATGATTGAGCACTTCCATTGCTGCATCCCTTTGTTGAAATATCTCAATTGGTATCCCATCAATTCCTGGAGCCTTGTTTTTTACCAATACCTTCAGTGTAGCTTGGACTTCTTTCTTCAGTACTATCAGTTCCTGCTCATATGCTACCTCTTGAAATGGTTGAATGTCAACCAATTCTTTTTGGTATAATGACTCTGTATTCCTTCCATCTTCTTTTGATGCTTCCTGCATCATTTAATATTTTCCCCATAGAACCCTTCACTATTGCAACTCGAGGCTTGAATTTTTTCTTCAATTCCTTCAGCTTGAGAAATGCCAAGTGTGTTTTTCCCTTTTGGTTTTCTATCCCCAGCTCTTCGCACATGTCATTATAATACTTTACTTTGTCTTCTCAAGCAGCCCTTTGAAATCTTCTGTTCAGTTCTTTTACTTCTTCATTTCTTCCTTTTACTTTAGCTGCTTGACATTCAAGAGCAAATTTCAGAGTCTCTTCTGACATCCATTTTGGTGTTTTCTTTCTTTCCTGTCTGTTTAATGATCTCTTGATTTCTTCATGTATGATGTCCTTGATGTCATTCCACAACTCATCTCGTCTTCAGTCATTAATGTTCAAAATTGCCAATACCAGTCCATTTCAGCTCACTAATGCCTAGCATATCAATGTTTATGCATTCCATTGCATTTCATGTTGTGAGCTAGGCAATTTATTTAACGTATATGAACCTTACCTATAAATGGAAACAGTATCCTCTGATAATTGCTTTCAAGTTGTTGAGAGGATAAAATGTAAAGCAACTGGTCAGAGAAGGTACTTGAAAGATGTAATTTCTCGTCCAGATTACTCTCAGATAGAATGAGTCAAGAAAAAAAAAAATTGAGCTTCAACCCCAGGAAGCCAGGAAGATACTTGAAGTAGAGTAATTCTGGGCCAACATAGGATAATTGGGGTTCTCCAGAGAAACAAGACCAATTATATATGCGTATGTATATGTACATAATTTCATTGTTGTTAGGTGCCATCGAGTCAGTTCTGACTCATAGTGACCCTTTGTACAACAGAATGAAACACTTCCCTGTCCTGCTCCATCTTCAAAATCGTTGTTATGCTTGAGTCCATTGTTGCAGCCACTGTGTCGATCTACGTCATTGAGGTTCTTCCTCTTTTTCACTAACCCTCTACTTTACCAATCATGACGTCCTTCTCCAGAGACGGATCCCTCCTAATAACATGTCCAAAGTATGTGAGAATAAGTCTTGCCATCTTTGATTCTAAGGAATGTCCTGGCTCTACTTCTTCTGAGACAGATTTGTTCATTCTTCTAGCAGTCTGTGGTATATTCAGTAGTCTTTCACAACACCGTACTTCAAAGCTATCAGTTCTTCTTCAGTCTTCATTATTCATGGTCCAGGTTTCGCGTGCATATGAGGCAAATGAAGCACCTTGGCTAGTGTCAGGCACACGTTAGTCTTCAAGGTGACATCTTTGCTTTTCAACACTTTCAAGAGGTCTATTACAGTAGACATGCCCAATGCAATTCATCTTTTGATTTCTTGGCTGTTGCATCCATGGGTGTTAATTGTGTATCTAAGTAAAATGAAATCCTTGCCAAAGCCAATCTTTTCTCCATTTATCATAATGTTGCTTATTGGTCCAGTTGTGAGGATTTTTCTTTCTTTTTGTTGAAATGTAATTCATACTGAAGGCTGTGGTTTTTGATCTTCATCAATAAGTGCTTCAAGTTTTCACTTTCAGCAAGAAAGGTTGTGTTATCTGTATATGGCAAGTTGTTAATGAGTCTTCCTCCAATCCTGATGCCCCATTCTTCTTCATATAGTCCAGTTTCTTGGATATTTGCTCAGCACAAAGATTGAATAGGCTTGGTGAAAGGATACAACCCTGACACACCCCTTTCCTGACTTTAAACTGCTCAATATCCCCTTTTGCTGTTTGAATGATTGCCTCTTGATCTATGTACAGATCCCTCATGAGAATAATTAAGTGTTCTGGAATCCCCATTATTCACAATGTTATCCATAATTTGTTATGATCCATGCAGTCAAATGTCTTTGCATAGTCAATAAAACACAGGTAAACATGTTTCTCGTATTCTCTGCTTTCAGCCAGGGTCCATCTGATATTAACAATGATATCCTCGGTTTTAAGTCCTCTTCTGAATCTGTTCAGGTAGCTGTCTCCCAAATTTCTTGGCATGGATGAGTGAGCACTTCCAGAGCTGCATCCATTTCTTGAAACATCTCAATTGTTATTCCGTCAATGCCTGGAGCCTTGCTTTTCATCAGCACCTTCAGAGCAGATTGGACTTCTCCCTTCAGTACCTTCAATTCCTGGTGATATACTACCTCCTGAAATGATTGAGGGTCTCCCAATTCTTTTTTGGTATAGTGACCTGTGTATTCCTTTTATCTTCTTTTGATGTTTCCTGCATGATTTAATATTTTCCCCATAGAATCCTTCACTATCGCAACCTGAGGCTTGAGTTTTTTCTTCAGTTCTATCAGCTTGAGAAATGCCAAGCATGTTCTTCCCTTTTGGTTTTCTAACTTCAGATCTTTGCACATGTCATTATAATACTTCACTGTGTCTTCTCGAGCCATCCTTTGAAATCTTCTGTTCAGCTCTTTTACTTCATCATTTCTTCCATTTGCTGTAGATACTCAAAGTTCAAGATCAAGTTTGAGTCTTTTGACATATATTTTAGTCTTTTCTTTCTTTCCTATCTTTTTAATGACCTCTTGCTCTTTTCACATATAATGTCCTTGATGTCATTCCACAGCTTGTCTTGTCTTTGGTCATTAGCGTTCAATGCACCAAATCTATTCTTGAGATACTTTCTAAATTCGGGTAGGATGTACTCAAGGTCATACTTTGGCTCTCGTGGATTTGTTCTAATATTCTTCAGCTTCAGCTTGACCTTGCATATGAACAACTGATGGTCTGCTCTGCAGTTGTTCTCTGGGCTTGTTCTGACTGATGATATTGAGGTTTTCCATCGTCTCTTACCACATATGCAATCAGTTTGATTCCTGTGTATTCCATCTGGTGAGGTCCACATGTATAGTTGTCAGTCATTTTGGTGAAAAAAGGCATTCGCAATGAAGTGGTTGGACTTACAAAATTCTCTCCTGTGATCCCCCAGCATCATTTCTGTCACCAAGGCCATGTTTCCCAACTACCAACCCTTCGTCTTTCTTATCCACTTTCCCATTCCAATCACCAGTAATTATCTATGCATTCTGATTGCATGTTTGATTATTTTCAGACTGCAGAAGTTGGTAAAAATCTTCAGTCTCTTCATCTTTGGCCTTAGTGGTTGGTGCATAAATTTGAATAATAGTCATATTAACTGGTCTTTATTTTAAGCAAATGGATATTATCCTGTCACTGACAGTGTTGTACTTAAGCATAGATCTGGAAATGTTCTTTTTGAGAATGAATGTAGTGCCATTCCTCTTCAAGCTGTAATTCATGGCATAGTAGACCATAGGATTGTCAGATTCAAATGGCCAATACTAGTTCATTTGAGCTCACTAATGCCTAGGATATTGATGTTTATTTGTTCCATTTCATTTTTGACAATTTCAATTTTTCCTACATTCATGCTTCATACATTCCACATTTTGATTATTAATGGATATTTGCAGCTGTTTCTTTTCATTTTGAGTCATGCCACATCAGCAAACAAAGGTTCCTAGAGCTTTAACTCCACCCACGTTATTAAGGTAGACTCTACTTTGAGGAAGCAGCTCTTCCCTAGTCACCTTCTGAGTGCCTTCCGACCTGAGGGACTCATTTTCTGGCACAATATCGAACAATGTTCCACTGCTATTCTTAAGGTTTTCACTGGCTAATTCTTTTCAGAAATAGACCACCAGGTCCCTCTTCCTAGCCTGTCTAGTCTGAAACCTGTCCACTAAGGGTGATCCTGCTGGTTTTTTAATACCAGTGGTATATCTTCCAGCATCACAGCAACATGCAAGCCCCCACAATATGACAAACTTACATATACATAATATATATATATTAGGAAAGGAAGGAGCCCTGGTGCAACAGTGGTTAAGCACTCAGCTGCTAACTAAAAGACTGGCAGTTCATACCCACCAGCCACTCTGCAGAATAAAGATGTGACAATCTGCTTCTGTAAAGTTTTACAGCCTTAGAAAACCTACGGGGCAGTTCTCTTCTATCTTATAGGGTTGCTATGAGTCAGAATTGACTCGATGGCAAGTGGTTTATGTATAGGAGCTATATACATATACATCTCCAGTAGAATAATAGAATATATCTATATATGTGCTTGTATGTGTATATATATAGACAGAGAGATTGATTTACTGATTTTAAAGAATTGGCTTATGCAGTTTTGGGGTCTGGCAAGTTTAAAATCCATAGGTCAGGCAACAGGCTGGAAACTCCACAGTCCTGTGTTGAAATTGGCAGGCTAGGTGGCAGTTATCTCTAGCAATATAAAAAATATATATATCTATGTTATATTCTTGAGGCAGAATTCTTTTTCCTCTTAGAATCCTAAGTTCTTGCTCTTAAGGCCTTCCACTGATTGGATGGGGCCATCCACATTATTGAAGGTAATCTCTTTACTTAGCATCAACAGATGATAAATATTAACCATATCTACAAAATACCTTCATACAACATCTAAACTAATGTTTGACAAACAATTGGCCACCATAGCCTACCCAAGTTGACACATAAAATTAATTGACACACTCAGTAACTGGTCACAGTAGGAAGTGGGCTGCAAGAAAAGAGAAGGAAAAGAAGGAAGGAGAACTCAAACAAACCTGGCCCAATTCACAATTTGGCCAGACCAGTCCTATAGTTCAGTTTGATTCTCATCCTTATTCATTGTGCTGTCACGTTTGGTGAAAACTGGTAGACATGATAGTAAATTAGCCTACAGAATGACTCTGAAGTTTGTTAAGACATTTACAGAGACCTTTGGCTCTGTTTGGCTCTAAATCTACACAGCCTGTCTTTACTCTCCCACAGAGTGATGAGTCTGGGGCATACCTCTAATGTCAATCATTAGAGAAATAAGGAAGACAATCTGAGCACAAAATGAGCGAGCACAAAATGAGCTAGCTCAAAAGGAAAAAATTTATTTCCCAGCCTTACAGATCCAATTTTTCTTACAGTATCTTAAATTATGACAAACCTAGGGAAACACCCTTGACTAGACAGTGTACTGGCATAGTTTTCAAATCAAAATTTTATGAAGTTTTCCAGGACTACTTCCAGAGCCTTTTAAAGAAAATCAATAAAAGTATCTTGTTCTACAATGCTACTTTGGCTGAACATTACATAAATCAGAGAATTATTGAAGGAAATAATCTCATTTTGAAGTAAATCCTTCATTATAGGATACCACACTTGCTTAAAAAAACATTATGTCCAGAAAACAGGTGCTTACAATGTACAAAAAAAAAAAAAACTTTTTATAGGGCCCCAAGTTGCCTGCATTTAGACCCATTCGATCTGATCTACAAATGAAATCATGATAGCCTTTTGGACTGGAGTTGGATTTTTTTTTTACTAGATTGGTTCAAAACCTAATCTTAATTGCCTTTCTTATAAGAATTTTCCTTGATGTTGACTATACACAGAAAATCTGTAGAGGGCAAATAAAAAAGCATGGTTCCTTAAAATATAAGTGAAAAGTAGCCACAAAGTAGATTCTCCATTGAAAACTATATCATACCATTAAGTAGCAGCTTCTCACCAGCCGTAATGCCTTGGAGCAATTCAGGTTCCTCAAGTACTACTTACTTAAAGCCTGGGACAGAATTTTTCAAGTGTTAGAATTAAAAGTAAAAAAGGCCTACTATATCCAGAGACAGTGGATTCATAATCAGATTTAATAATTTAGCTACATCATTTACCAATTACGTAACATTGGTAAAATTATTTAACTTCTTTGATCCTTAGCTTTCCTATCAGTAAAATGAAAATAATTAAGTGTGATCATGTGAAATTTTCTACCACTGCCTTGGGCACATAGACATTCAGCTACTCTTTGCTACATATTAATCCATTCTGTCATTTTTATTGAAACTGAACTTTCAGATATGCTCTTTAACCACTGTCTGCATCCCTTCACTGATGAAATATATATAAATAAAAACAGAGCTATTATATCATGTGAAAACCACCGGGCAGATAGCATGTTGAGTATGATCTGACTTAAATTATAGGCTATTTGATATTTAAGAAATTCACTTTGGGAGGACCTGAATGTGGGGGCGTAGTGGAAAGACTCCATGTTTTCCAGAGCAGCTGAAACTGGGGCATGAGAGGCCTACCAATTAGAAGATACCTTACAGCTCTGTGGTTTCAAAAGCGAACCCCAATTTAAAATCATAAGGGCAATTTCTCAGAATCTAATTAAAATTTTTTTTTTATGATAGAGAGGCTTCTCACATGGGCAACTGTATGTTTAACAATGGTTAATAATTTTCCTGAGAGATGTGGCTAAAGGGAAACAATGCTTGCAGATCTTTGGATCTAATGTGTAAATTACTTTTGCTTATGAATTTCAAATGAGAACACCATAGTCCTAATAAAACACGACTCTAAAGAATTAGTCAACTTCGGGATTGAGGTTACCCAAAGCAGCTCTGTGTTAGAATCATTGTTGTTGCTGGGTGCTGCTAAGTGAGTTCAGACCCATAACCATCCCATATGACAGAGCAGAACTGCCCCATACAGTTTTCTTGGCTGTAATCTTTATGGAAGCAGATCACCAGGTCTTTCTCCTGTGGAGCTGCCAGGTGTGTTTGAACTGCCATCCTTTAGGTTAGTAGCTGAGCACTTAACCATTGTGCCACCAGAGCTCCTTGTTAGAATCAGGTCGTCATTGTTAGTTGACATTGAGTGGATTCTGACTCATGGCAACCCCATGTGTGCAGAGTAGAACTGCTCCATAAGATTTTCAAGGCCATGGCCTTTCAGGAGCAGATCACCAGGCCTGTCTTCTGAGACGCCTCTGCGTGGGTTTGAACCACCAAACTTCTGGGTGGTAATTGAGAACTTAATGGTTTGTGCCGCCCAGGGACCCTATGTTAAGAGTCATAGGGGGTGGTAATAAGAATAAAAGCAACATTAACCTTTACAAGAATGTGCTACAGTTACTCAACAAACATCCTGGGTTTCTCTTGGGTGCCCTGTGTGAGGATACCAGACCCGTATGCAGTCAGAGTCCCAGTTTGCGGCTGTCCGTAATTGAAGGTTTTTGACCCTGGCAGCGGAGAAATTCTTTTAATTCTGTGCCATCTAGTGACCAGCAACTTAAAACTGCTTGTGATTTGGTTGGCTCTTGTGATGTTGAGTAGGGGAGTTGTTGATAGTTGGGCTGGTTGTTGGTTTTTCTTTATATTTTTGTTTTGTGCTGGGAATAGAAAAATAAATACATTGCACATACCATCATAGCTCAAAAATCACCCTCATAAGAGGGCACCTAAAGCCTTTCATCATTGTCGACTGCCAGCGTATTAGTGTTTGCCAATTTCTGGTCCTGGGACCTTGGAAATCCTCCTCAATAATCCCAACCATGCATTTTCTCCTCTATTGGACCCCCCCTTGAAGAGATCAAAATAATTTATATGGGAAAACGCGATGAGCCTCAGTGGACAACGTGATGAACTAAAAATGCTTTACCACATTTCTTACTGTGAGTCTCCCCATCAGCTCACAGCTTTGGAAAGCTGACTGTTCAAGCCAGCACACTCTGAATCTTTTTCTCTAGTTTCAGGGATAAGACACATTCATGAAGCGCCACAACACAATATTAATAATTCCTTGTGTTTTATAATAAATTGCAGCACTCAAGTGTTTCATGATCTCTCTTGGTCCTCACAAATATCCTGGGAGAAAATCAGGATATCATTCCCATTTTATAAAGTCGGAAATGGAGGCTCCAAGGAGCTAAAGAACTTAGCCAAAGTCAACCAACTAAGAATAGAATTAGATCACCCACTCCTAGTCCTGTGCCTGTAAAAGTCCCATGCAGGCTTGCCAGCATTCCGTCTTGATAAAAACAAACTGAAGCAAGGATACAGGAAAGAATGAAGTGACTTCCAGCATGAGAATGTGGAAAAGAAGCCCTGCTTACTCACTGTTTCATAAATAAATATCCTATGTCTTTACCAAGACTGTAAGTCTCACAAAGAATAGTGCAATAGTTATTTGTTGAGAACTTATTAATATCAGATATATCACAAGGTAAAATACATATAAACAACACACAGGTAGCCTTATTTAATTCCTATAATATCTCTACGAGATAAGGATTATCACACCCTTTGTACAAATGATTAAACAGAGGTAGAGAGAAATTTGCATGCAGTTGTTCACCCTGCAAATGACTGGCCCCAAATTCCATCATCACCTCCTGCTAGCTATTCAGCACCGCACAAGAACTCCCCCAGTGCTGAGCACTAAGCACATGGTAGATTACACAGATAATTGACTGAAAAACAGGAACTTGGTCTGCTCACTCCAAAATCTGTGAAGCTGAATGCACAATGCCATGCTTTACACATACACGCAATTTACTTGCAAGAAGGCAGTCTAGAAAACATTGTCTATTTCTACCTTGAAGGAGAAGTATATAACTTAGGGTCAAGAAAAAGTGTAGAGAGCATGCCAGGCAGAAGAAAGGGCTCACTGGTCCTCAGCAGTGGCACAGGCCAGGCTGGATGGCAGAACCATTCCCAGTGGCTTCTCACCACCTGACCTTCCTTTCTTCCCCCCTGGCAGCTCATATGCACCTTGGGGATCTCCCCAACCTCCCAGTACCCCCAAGAGCCAACAGAATGTGGAGAACAAGGAAGGCGATTTGGACTATAAGAGCTTCAAGAACTCAGCCAGTTTCCAAGAAATGTAACGGAATCACATTCTTTGATTTCAAATAGGCCATATTCTTATCTCCAGGGTCATATTGGTTCAATCTGATAAATTGCTCTGCTGGCCCCATGCAATTCTATGATTTCATTTTACATGTAAGCATTAATGAATGACTTTATTTCAATACTGTTAGCTCTTATGTTTTGCCAAGTGGTACAGGCCTGTACATTTGTGGTTTAACTTTATCTTCTGTTTATTTCCACTGTTGGCACTATTTAAACAGCTACATTAACATTCAGATTTAGAGGCAAAGGAAATTAACCTCATCTTTATTGTTAATGACTACCATTATGCCATTATTTCAGATATATCTGTGAATAAAGAGAATATGATTCTTTTCTAGTCTTCTTTCAGAAAGCTGATACGGTAATTGAAAGCCTGACTAGTAGTAGCTATTGGTGTGGAAAGCAGGGCTTTGTGCTGGGTCAGCTTATGGCCAGCCCTCTGTTTACCAGAGATCCCAGTCTGGAGGCTAGACAGCTTGTGTGGCCCCGTGCTAGCCATGGATGGAGTGCTAAAAGACAGAGGAATTTTCAAAGCATAACATTCCTGAAAGATATGAAGAGACTAAAGCTATGTCTGTTTAAAAGGCATACGGATGGAAATAAATCTTCATTTATTGTCACATACAGTATCCAGGACTCAGAGAACTAAATCTAAGAGTGTTTCATCACCCACTTTGATAGAAAGCCCCTGAACCAGGGTGCTTTTTAAGGACATTCAGCCAGCATGCTGAGGTTTCACAGGCTCCTTGGAAACAAGTTTCAGAGAATTACATGCATTGAAGAAGCCAATGGCCACAGTGAAAGGTGGGCTGGAGTCTCTCCCTAAGAGCTGAGAGACCTGGAGATACAGTGCAAAAAGGAAGTCAGCACTCAAGAGAGACTTTTGATGGAAGAAGAAAGGGTGGGAGGAAGGGTGACAGGGAGAGAGGAAGGGAGAGAGTGAGGTAGGAAGGAAGGAAAGAAGGAAGGAAGGACTCAAGGGCAGTGGGTTTGATTTTATTACTATTATTATTATTTTAGCACAGCCCTCCCTGGCTTAGAGCAGCTAGTTAGAAAATAAAAAATAAAACCACACCTGTCCTCACTTCCGCTTTTACTCACTCTGAGCGTCAGCTTAGTATGCAGCCCTGGGGCCCTGTTCTTCTTAGGGTTTATGATTCTTTTTTTTTTTTTTTCCTGAAATCTACCTGGCAAGACATAAAAGGAAAATCCAAATGATTGGTAAATTGGATACTGTTGCTATGACTAAGGTCTTGAGCCTTATTTTGGTATTTGAAACCATATTATAGGCTGAAAATTAATTAGAAAAAAAATACATGTAAGACATCCAGAAAATCCTGTATTTGACATAAATCTTTCTTATAAAAATTCAGTTAAAAGAGGGCACATGAAAGATTAGTGAACCATTTGAAGGTCTTTCTTTAAAAAAAAAAAAAAAGAGAGAGAGAGAGGAGTAAAATACCAAAGCGAGACTTGATTTCTGGGAAGTTCCTAACTAATCAGTGTCCACAAAACCGGAATAGGCATGCCTCAATGGGCAATGGCTGATTTTCCTGAAATTTAAACAAATAGTCCAGGCTCTGATACAATGTGGAAGTCGGCTGGACTCCGGCTTCCTTTGGGGGATCCTGAGGAAGTGTCCGCCAAAGGCTGCCTTTGGCAGAAAATTAACATTCCATTTACATCACAAAAGCCCGTGACCAAATCCCACTCTGACAAGCCACTCTGAACCCCAGGAAAGCCAGAAAACAAAAGGTTTTGAAAGACCAAGGTCTAGGCAGCATTTCTTGGAAAAACTACAAGGATTAAATGCTTTCAACCCATTGAAAGCCAGCCCGTTCCCAGGCTTCACCTCCTTGGCTACATTTTGAGAATCTCCATGTATGTATCCTTCTTCAGTTCAGGGATTTGCTTTGACTTTCTATAGCCTTGGGTTTGATTATAAAGCAAGGATAGAGGATGAACTGAATTAGAATTCTTTTTTTTTAATGAATATATTTTTCTCTTTCCTCCAGGAATATGGTCTCTGGGGCCTTGAGGGTACTTTCATCTTTCCAGTTCAAGGAACAAGAACTCATAGTTCCATTAAAAAAAAAAAAAAAGATACTGGCACTCACATTGGCCCCAGCAGGGAAATTATATAGCCTGAAGACCATCTTTGGATACAAGAGGTTTTCTAGGCAGTAAATATCTCCACTAGTGATTTATACACAAAATGAGGAAGGCAAAAGGGTGCAAATCTAGAAATTCTATTCTGTCACTAGTAATTTTCACGTTTTTTTGCTCCACTGCACTACCAATCTGGTGTAGGTTGAAACTGTCCCACAATGTCAAAGACCTGTCAGTGACACCAAGTTAAAATCAAGACTCATCCAAGTAGCAGCTTACTCCATTTTACTACTTATGCGCTTACGTATGGTTCATTTCCTTCCACGGACCAAAGTGCCAAAGTCAATTTCCCCAGCTCATCTCCATCAGATCATAAGCTCTCTTTGTCTCCTCTCTGGCTCCACTGAGCTCAGCCAGAGAACTCTATTCTCAAATTACTTCAATGATAAAATCTTTTTTCTGCTAGTAATTTCTGGTGAAGTCTCACATTTGTTTTCAGCGATTTTGCATGTGTTGTTTTCAGTAACCTATTCCTGTATTTCTTTATTGGAGAAGGCAGAACATTCATTCTTCAATCCCTTTTATGTCTTCTTTATATCTTTATTTCTGTGATTGTATTTACGTTAGGTACTTCAAACAAAGGGAATTTAAGAGAAGAAATTGGTTATTCAGTGATGGAAGAGCTGAAAAGCCAAAAAGGGATCAGTGAGGCAATGCAAAAATTAGCATCACAGGAAGTCACTACCACCCTAGAATGTACACAAACTTACCAGAGCCCAGGGGCTAATAAAGCAAGAACCATAGCAGCCTGTTCAGCAGGACTTGGAGCCATGGAGCAGATATAGCCACCACTGGAAATGCCAGCCGAGAGAGAATGTGGGAGAAATACCCTAGTTTCTCTCTCCATCTTCTAATCTCCCATTGGCCTCTCCTTGGCCAAACTGAGCTGGAAGCCTAGGAAATGCAATCCACATGGGTCAGGCTCCCTACCATTCACAGAGAATAGGAAGGAATGAATCTGAGAGCAAAGAAGCCAGTGACTGAGACAGTCCCTAAAGCTACCACCTACCTAGTCCAATGCATTGAATTGCTCCATGGGCAATGCATAGAACTCCTGCTGACAATATGATGACTCTGAACATTTAATTAAAGTCATAAATGGACTTTGGGGCATAAATCGAGCAATTAGATTGGGCCTCTTCTAACTTTAACATTCTACGACTATTTCTAAGACATAAAGAAGCAGCCCTTGTTGCTCTCAATGACACTACTTACTTGACACGTTTACTGCCCTGTGCTAATCAAATATTCCTTCAAGAATATTTATTGAGACTATATTAACCAGTACTGTGGGAAATAGAGAAGACAAGGCCCTAAAATGTCATCAAGGAGATTAGATAGTCCAAGTAAATAAATATGAGTGGAGGATGGTGCTTCTCAAGGTATCAGAAGGCCATAGGTGAGAAAACCCAACTGAGTGGAACATACCATCTGTGGTCAAAACTAAAAAGGAAGTTTTAGGAGAAGTGGGACTTACACTGGTAATGTAGGAAGGGTGGGATTTGGTTTGGCAAAGAGCAGCTGTTCAGGAAGAACTTCAGGAGTCAAGGTTTGGAGGCAGAAATAAACACATAATTCATCACAAAGAGCAAGAAGATCATGAAGAGGGGCAGGGTTATTGCTCAGAATAGGGGAAGAACTGGTTAGAACTATCAGCTTTGGCCAAAATGCTTTCTCATGATTCATATAGCAGGATAATTTTAATATATATTTTTAGATGAAATTTGTTTGGTAGCATTTTTATTGAGGCCCACCAGTGAACCCAGTGCCGTCGAGTCGATTCCCACTCATAGTGACCCTGTAGGACAGAGTAGAACTGCCCCATAGAGTTTCCGAGGAGCGCCTGGTGGATTTGAATTGCCGACCCTTTGGTTAGTAGCCATAGCACTTAACCACTATGCCACCAGGGTTTCCTTTTTTTTTTTTTATTGAGGCAAGCATCCCATAATATTTTTAAGTAAAATATTCGTTTTATGGGGCATGTGCTAAAACAGTGCAGTAGTTGTAGTTATGCTTAATTTGGAAGGGCCTAGTAGTTTGTTTTTTATTAGACTCACTGTTCCATTGTTCAGATGGCATTGATTGACATGGCATTTTAGGAAAATGTTGCCCACAGAAACTCATTTAATCTGTTTTTATTTTCTTTTCCTCTTCTTTAAAATTAACATACTTCTGGATATTAACATCTCTACAATATCTACTGGTTTGCTAGACCCTTGGCCAGTGATAAGTAGCTGTTAATATAACAATGATTTAAGTTCAACATTTCTAGAAATTTATGACTAGATTAGCATTTTATAGAAAATAGCCTTATTTTGGTGGTGAATTTTTTTGTCACTTCTTTCTTCACACATTTACATTATCCTTCCTTCTCAACACCTAGTCATTCAAAAGTATTTACTAAGAAGATTAAATCGATGTGAAATACACTGTATTTTCACACAAACAACTCGAACCTGCGTTTGTTTGCCAATTGGACCTCCCCCCACCCAAAGGTATTTTCGTTAAGTGCGCTATGCTCATTTTTTTTTTTTTTTTACAGCAAAAAAATGAGCATAGCACACTTATGAAAGTACCTGGGCAGGGGGGATGCGGTTGGCAAACAAGCATAGAATGCATACGTTATCTGCATAAAAATACTACTGCCAAACCCAATGAACACTATAGACACTATTCAGTACTTAGTTTGACAGGTTTACAGCTTTTGACACTGTTGAACATTCTGTTCTGAAGACACACCCTTCTTGGCTTCCTTCCTAGACACATGCCTTCAAGAATCTCCATCCCCTCCCCCATTCCCCTTCTCTAACCATTCATTCTAGCTTCCTTCAAAGGCTGTTCTCCTTCAAGTAGCATTTCCCAGGATCTGATTTCAGAACTGGTCTCTTCTTATGCTACACTCCTCTCAAGTGACCTTATTCCTCACCCAGGACTTTAATTGCCTGATACACACCTATGACTCCCAAATTCATAGCTCTAGCCCCAACTTTTCTCCTGGGATCCAGCCAGACCCAAGAATACAACTGGTTACTCAGTATCATGAACTAAATATGCCCTGTAGATTTTACATCCTAAATACTTCTCTAACCCACCCTTCCCCTTTATGCTCACTGGTATGTGTCAGTGAATTGTCATTTTTTTGGCCTGGATTTCCTGCTGTCATTTCCCTTTCTCCAAACTATTCCCTTGCTGGTCTCAGTGCTGCCCGATGAGGATTTTTCTGAAATGCAAGCTGGTTAGCTTATTTCATTGCCAAATAATGCTTTGAAAACTCCCTGTAGCCAGTCTTTTCCCCCCAACGTTTGTGGGGTCCAGGGTAAGAGCAGAAATGGAGGCCCACCTACTATATACTGAAATATTTAAAATCTATAAATCCAGCTAATCAGCTATTAAATATGTTCTATCTTCCTACCTTGACAAAAGTGCTTTCATGAAAACTGGGAACGTGTGGTTCAAGTTTAGACTGCTCAGGCTCTGTAACATGCCCTGCCAGAGCCTGGCTGCACACCCAGAGCCATCCTGTGACCACTGATCCTTCTCCTTGTCTTCTCACCTCTGGCTCCATCCAGCATGATGGAAGCTTCGTGTACTCATGTAGACATTCCAGCCTATAACCTCAATCCTCTGCCAACATTCCCGTACACAGCTATTCCTTAGCTACCCTTCAGGTCTAGCAGATACCCACAAATGTGGTGTGGTCCATCTTTCAGGAAGACAGGCCTTGGTATTCCAGAGTCCTGGGTGTCCAGACTGATCTACAAGGGGAAGGAAGATCAGTGTGTCCCCTTGGCCCTGTAAACGTCTCACCTTGGGTAGAAGGGACCTGACTAGACTCTATAATATGATTTATATCATATCCTAGTTGCCTATTTATTCAACTATCCCTTCCACTACACTAGTATCCCTGGGTAGTCCAAACAGCTTGTGCTCAATTACTAACCTAAAGTTTGGCTGTTTGACCCACCCAGCAGTGCCATGGAAGAAAGGCTTGGCAATCTGCTTTCATAAATATTACAGCCAAGAAAACTCTATGGAGCAGTTTTACTCTGTAACACATGGGTTTGCCAGGAGTCAGAATTGACTCAATGCAGGGAGTTTGTTTTTGTTTTTTTTTTTCCACTACACTGTGAGAAACTTAAAGGGCAGGACAGCTTCTTTCATCACCTTAATACTTTCCTAAGCCTACTTACAGTTTTAAAACGATTAATTGAGATAATCCTTAGGAAGTATTTTTCATATGCCTATAAAAAAAAAAAAAATTTTTTTTTTTTTATAATCTTACTCTCCAGAGTTTCCGCTTTGTACAGCTCTGGGGGTGGCATTTACTTTGTGCTCTCAGGAGTGCCAGACACATAAAATAGAACCAGTATGACATTGTGCAAAGTAGCCGCCCAGCTGTTCTCCTAGAGATGACACTGAGTAGTAATGATTTAATCAAATACCTACTCATGTCATTGTGTTTGCTCAAATGGCATCCCTCTCAACAAGGCATATTAGGAGCGTAAGTCAACTGCAAGGGTTTTTAAGAACACACGCTACCAGGGTGGGAAAGCTGGGCTCCAAAAAAAAAAATTTTTGCTCCAGGATACCAATTAATAAGGGGTACCATCTGTGTGATCCCAAGGTTGTCAAAGGTATCCCACTTTGGGACACCACAGTAAACTCAGGGGAATTCTGGGGGATATTTTACATTTTGGGGAAGCTTTGATACTCACCATTGGTAGGACAGCACATGAATTACTAATTCAAGGTAGTTCACAGTACCAAATTAGATCACACCACTTTTTATGACATTAAAACTTTTTGAAGCTGGGTTTTCCATAAGCACTGTAACAAAAAGCAAGTACCACAGGACAACCAGTGTGCAACAGGAATGAGAATGGTAATATCCAATCTGATTTCAAGATCTGAGAAGCTGAACAGCATCCATCACGCACATGCATTCAGACAATAAGAAATTGTGGTTAAAGATGAATTTTTTTTTTTCAAATGTAAACTTTCTTTTTTTACAGCCACTAAGTCGTTAAACCAAAACCCTTTGCCATCAAGTCGATTCCGACTCATAGAGACCCCACAGAACAGAGTAGAACTGCCCCCATAGGGTTTCCAAGGAGTGCCTGGTAGATTCAAACTGCCAAACTTTTGGTTAGCAGCTGAGCTTTTAACCACTGCCAACATAAATATGTATTAACCTGTGTGGACCTAACTACTTAACAAATGGAATTCTTGGCTATTTCTTTTGGTTTGGGTGTATCATAAAAAAATTATTGAGACCCTGAGGGTCCCATGAACTGAGAAAGTTTAGGAACATCTGGTGTAATCCCTTCACTCATATTATCTTTGGTATTCCTTGCAGCTGACTAATGAGTTTAGATGCTGTTAATATCCCCACTTTACAGACATGGGAACTGAGGACTTGAGCAGTAACAGGACTAGTCCAAGATCAGAAAATTGCTAAGTATTGGATTCAGGGTTCAAACTCAACATTCTGACTCCGGAGCTACCACTCTTAATCACTATGCTATACTAAAGCCAAATGGGCAGATTATTTCTGTCCAGACAGACCTTTGAACAAAGATGGCTACTTCCTCACAGAGCTGAAGCTGACTCCTAACATATAATAACCAGGATATGTAGTTACATCACTAGGGTTGGTGTCACCCAGTGCAATAACTCATGGTGTCCCACCTCCATGCTAATTACCACAATATTGTAGCTAAAACACCAGGAAATTTAACAAAATCAGCAACTATAAAAACACTGGCAGCAACAAAAACAACAGCACATGCTTGTAGCGCGTGTAGACGAAACCACATGATCCAAAGTGTCATTGTAATTGGCTAATAATGACAACTCTGATCATAGCCTGTTAGAAGTTTCAGAAAGTAAATTAGCATAGAGTTTTAGCCTTGTAGGTTCACGTAAACTGGGCTTATAAAAAAAAAAAGGTTTTGTTGTTATAACTCACTACAGGGATATTTTTACAAAAAAAATACATATATTTTTGCTGAAACACTGCACAAAAATTTTATAGACAGTCATTTTAGTATTACCCCCTCTGACAGTGTCACCTGGTGTGATCTGTACCCCTATACTCCTCTAGTGACACCAATGAGCATATTTTCCTGCCATCTTGTCAAAATACACATTAGCTCAGTCTCTCGAAGTTATTTGCTGAAACAGCCAAAATCACACGCTCTAAAGCTCCTGGAAACTGTGTGTGTCTTCTAGATGAAAGTCTCCTTGTATCCGAACACACAAGAAAAATCGAAGGTTGCCTAAAGTGGCAAATTGAGTTCATTAACTCTACCAAGTTGTTCAACAAACATTATCAAGTACACAACCCCCGTCTGAAGGAGTCTCTATGGAAATCCCAGGCTAGAATAGCAGGATTTGGTGAAATGTTCCAAAAACAACATAATCTATCCGCCTTTAACATGCCTTTAAAATCTGAAAGATAGTCAAGTTAATGGAGAATAGGAGCTAAAGACTTTAAAAATTTCTAAGAAGCTACAGCTGAGCAGGGGTCAGCAACATGTGGGGCATGGGACTTTGAAGTAGGTTTCTGCCAATCTGGAGAAGCTCTGGAAAGACAGACCCAGAAACAAGGACTTCTTAGGGTCTTGAAATGAGACCTGGGTGGCACAAATGGTTAAGCACTCAACTACTAACTGAAAGGTTAGGGGTTCAAACCCACCCAGAGATGCCTCAGGAAATAAGACTGGTGATATGCTTCCAAAAGGTCACAACCTTGAGAACTCTATGGAGCACAGTTCTACCCTGCACACGTGGGGTCGCCACGAGTCAGAATCGACTCAACAGCAACTGGTAGTGGTCTTGAAATGAAAGGAGTCCTTGTTATTCTCCTATCTGAGACCCTGCAGGTACAGGGTGTAATGTCCTTTAGAGGGAACAAAAGTACCCATAACACTATGGCACTAAGCATTTCTAAACTAGCACCACTGCAATTATTTCTACCTTCATTGCCCCTGTTTAACATCAGCCTGTATCTCAAGCTATCATGCCAAAGTCCGTGGACATTCTTTAGCTGCAGATGTTTACAACAGTCAAGAGTGCAATGCAGATGTAACAAATCCTTCTCCAAGTGAAGCTGCAAAACTTTTCAAAACACTTAAGATTAGATGAAGCCATTAAACTTGACATTGGAGAATCCATCAAATATTATACAAGATGTTGACAAATTCGGATCTGGCAGAGTTAAACTGGTTAACAACGGAAGAAAAGAAAACCCACAAAGGTTAAGGTAGGATAGGCTTTCAAAAATAATGGTTTCAATAGCAAAAAATTAAGAGAGACTCTTGGGAACGTTGAAAGTCTGTTTTTTTTTTTAGGTCAAAATATCTATCCTAGTGATTATGATACCAAAGTCAATATAAAGTGTCATGTTTCTCTCAAAAATTTAATCGGATACATTATGTAAAAAAATCAACACTTGATATGCAGTTAGTCCTAACGGTATATAATTACAGTTATATCTACATTCTTATAAAATTAAAGTTGATTTATTTTCATAATTTTAGATGCATTTTTCCAAGGTAAATCCCAATTTTTTTTTTCTGTGAAATTTTAATTCTTGGAATAAATGGATGAGTTCAAGTGGCTTTCTCCCATCATTTATTATTAAGTATTAACAAAGACCTTTAGGGAACAAATCATCCAGTCAATTTGAGAACCACACCCACCAGGCCCTGCAAGAAACTCTCCCTTCTTTCTCTGAAGATGTGATGACTACAGTCTGGAATAAACAGGAAAAGATTAATAAATCTAAATAGATTCTGGGAATCCCATGGAGGAGCCAGTAGTGAAGTTCTGAGAATAAGACCTAAGCATGGCCCCTCCCCAAGACAGAAACTCCCTGGCAAATAAACCAGTTCTAGTTGAGAGAGTAATGGAGTGTTAACGATATCAGGAGGTAAGCTACTGACTTCAAATGAAATTATCAGAATATGTATAGCAGTAGACAGCCAGTGCATCACATACCCCTTTGTGTATACTTCAAAGTCCTCTTTTTTTTTAATTTATTTTGTTGTTGTTGATGAGACTATACACAGCAAAACACATCAATTCAACAGCTTCTACATGTACAATTACGTTATTCAAGTTGTACAACCATTCTCACCCTCCTTCCGAGTTGTTCCTCCCACATTAACATAAACTCATTGCCCCCTGAATTTCTTATTTATTCTTTCAAGTTGTTGTTGTCAGTTCAATCCCATGTAAACAGAGCTTGAAAGAGCACAATACTCGAGGCAGATATTCTTTACAAGTTAAGCTAAACTATTGTTTGGTTTTAAGAAGACTTAAAGGAATATTTTTGGCAAAATGTTTAAAGATTATTTCAGGACAATAGTTTCAGGGGTTCATCCAGCCTTCATGGCTCCAGAATGTCTGGAGTCCATGAGAATTTAAAATTCTCATCGGCATTTTTTCCCTTTTGATCAGGATTCTTCTATAGATTCTTTGATCAGGAATCTTCTATAGGCTCTTTGATCAAAATGTTCAGTAATGATAGCTGGGTGTCATCTAGTTCTTCCGGTTTCATGGCAAAGGTAGTGGTTCTTCATGTAGGCAATTAGCCACACATTCCTATTGCTGACTCTCCTTTTTCCTCTGTTGCTCCAGGTAAATAGAGACCAATTGTGGTGCCTTTGCTGGCCCCTTGCAAGGTTTGAAGACCCTAGCCACTACGGAACAAATTAGGAGGTAGAAGAGAGGCACTAAACATGTTAATAAGCCAATTAACTGGGATATCCCATGAAACCTTGACCCTAAACCTCCAAACTGAGGGATCAAATCTCATGAAGTATTTGGTTTTACATAAGCAGCCTCAGCAGCTACTTTTTTTTTTTGCCACTGTTGTAAATATATCTATCACACAACTTTTGTCAATTCAAATTTTTACAGATGTACGACTTATTAGATGCAACTGCAATAATCAGCTGTGCAACACTATCTTTAATCATTGTGATTTTTAGAGGCAGGGCCAAGATGGTGGAGTAGTCAGATGCCTCCAGTGATCCCTCTTACAACAAAAACCTGAAAAAACAAGTGAAGCGATTATATATATGACAGGTTACGAACCCTGAACATCAAAGGCAAAGTTAGGAAATCAGACTGAGTGGCAGAGGGAGTGGTGAGAAGTTGCCGGACCTGATTTGGCGGGACTCAAAGTCCCTCAGGCATGATCCTCTAGTGCGATCATGTTGGGGTTGGTGGCATTCGGGTCTTGGCTTCCTCAGGGAGAGACAGCAAGCTACACAGTCTATTCATGTCTCTGGAATCAAGGAAGAACAGTGCTCTTGGCAAAAGCTAAGTACTTGTGTCTAATTTACGTGCCTCCAGCCCCCAAGCTGGCTTCAGAGGTTGTCTATTTCCCTGGGCCTGAGATAGGTCCTGCTGCCTGTTCTGAGCTATTCTCCTGGCCTTGGAGAAGAAATAAATTAACAGTTGGGGGAAAAGACAATCAGTCAGCTTCCCTAAGCTGAGAACTCAGGGCAGAAGCAGCTCCTGTCCAGGTGCAAACAGTCCATGAATTTTTAATGCCTCTCACTCCTGAATGTACCTGTGTGGGCCCATTTCGGGAGCTTAGTTCCTTGTTGGAAGACTGCAGCGGTGTATGTGCCTGAGATCTGACTTCAGCTGTTTCAGCTATGCAGTGGAGAGGCAGGTTGTTGACATTTGACACCACTCTGCCTATTAAACAGGGTCCTCACCTACCCAAATCAGGGGCCTGAGGACTGGTGGCTCCACCCACACCACCTAGCCACCTGTGACAGGGGTCCAAGAATAAGTGGTGCCTCCCAGTCCTTACAACCAAAAACATTGGGTGCCCATGGTCTGGCAGCAGAACACACCCACCTGTGCACTCTAAGGAACAGGGACGCACTTTCCTTACAGACACTTGGGGATGGTTGTCAGCCCCTGCCTTGCTCAGAGCATGACCCCCTGCTGCAATGAGATACCTGTGCCTACACCAATCCTCTGCCCTTCTAAGACTGTAGGACAGAGCCTGCACCACACACATGGTGACCAACTACCTGGACACCTGAGCTGAACCCATACAAGAAAAATGAATAGACTCCTAGGCTCATATACCTGGTAACAGCTCTAGCCATCTGGTGACAGGACATTAGAGCTTCAAAGCAAGGCACAAATAATCAAGCTAGCTTACTCAAATAGCCTATTTGTGCATATCAAAACAAAACAAAGCAAGAGCTAGGATACAGTAAGCAAACATAAAATAAATGCAATAACTTAAAAATGGCTCAGAGACAACAGTCAATATCAAATCACATAAAGAAGCAGACCATGATCACGTCAACAAGCTCTCAAAATAAAGAATCAAGGAAACTTCCAGATGAAGAAGTCTTCCTGGAATTGATATTTAGGTTGTTTCTACCCTTTGGCTATTACGAATAGTGCTGAAATGAACATTTATGTACAAGTCTCTTCTTGAATCTTTGCTTTCAAGTCTTTTGGGTATATATCCAGGAGTGGAATTACTGGGTCATATGGTAGATCTATTTTAGTTTTTTTGAGGAACTGACACACAATTTTCCACAGCAACTGTACCATTTTGCATTTTCACCAGCAACAAATGGAGGTTCCAATTTCCCCACGTCCTCGCCAACATTTGCTATCTTCTGATTTTTTGTTTGTTTTTGTTGTTTGTTTTTATCTTAGCCATCCTAACCAAAACAAAAACAAACCCATTGCTGTCGAGTCAATTCCAACTCATAGCAACCCTACAGGACAGAGCAGAACTGCCTGCATAGAGTTTCCAAGCAGCGCCTGGTGGATTCGAACTGCTGACCTTTTGGTAAACAGCCATAGCACTTAACCATTATGCCACCTACCAGGGTTTCCATCCTACTGGGAGTGAAATGGTATCTCACTGTGGTTTTGATTTGCATCTCTCTGATAGCTAATGATGTTGAGCATCTTTTCATGTGTTTGATGACTATTTGAATGCCCTCTTTGCTGAAATATCTATTCAAGTACTTTGCCCATTTTATGATTGGGTTATTTGTCTTTTTGTTGTTAAGTTGTCAAAGTTTTATATATATTTTGGATATTAGATTCTTATTGGTTATATGGTTTCCAAAGATATTCTCCCAGTAGATCACTTGTCTTTTCACTTTATTGGTAAAGTCTTTTGATGAATAGAAGTTTTTAATTTTTATGAGGCTCTATTTATTTATTTTGTCTTTTGTTATTTGTGCTTTGTTATTATATTAGATAATCCTTTGTTAAAAGCTAGGCCCAACAGCATTGCGTCTGCATTTGCTTCTAAGAATTATATGGTTTTAATTTGCATATTTAGGTCTTCAATCCATTTCGAATTTGTTTTTGTGCATGGTGTGAGGCATGGATCCTGTTTCATTTTCTGCATATGGAAAAAAATTTTCCCAACACCGTTTATTGAAGAGACTCTTCTTTCCCCATCATATGGACTCAGTGCCCTTGTCAAAAATCAGTTGACCATAGATATGTGGGTTTATTTCTGGACTTTCGATTCTATTCCATTGGTCTATACATCTAGTGTTATACCAGTGCCAGGCAGTTTTGATTACTGTAGCTGTATAAACACAACTTGTTGCCATTGAGTCAATTCTGACTTACAGCAACCCTATAGGACAGAGTATAACTGCCCCATTGGAGAACTGCCCTACTGGGTTCCCAAGGGGTGGGTGGTGGATTCAAACTGCTCACCTTTTGGTTAACAGCTGAGCTCTTAACTGCTGTGCTGCCAGGGCTCTGTAGCTGTATACTATGATTTAAAATCAGGAAGTGTGAGTCCTCATACTATGTCCTTCTCTTTCAATATTGTTTTAGTTATTCGAGGCCACTCGAATATAAACTTGAAGATTGGTTTTTCCATTTCTGTAAAGAAGGCTTTTGGAATTTTGATCAGGGTTGTCTTGAATCTGTAGATTGCTTTGGGTAGTATTGACATCTTACAATATTAAGTCTTCCAATCTATGAACATGGACCATCCTTCCACTTATTTAAGTCTTCTTAAATCTCTTTCAGCAGTATTTTATAGTTTTCATTGTATAAGTTCTTCATGTCCCTGGTTAAATTTATTCCCACGTATTTTCTTCTGTTAGATGACATTGTAAATGGAATTATTTTCCTAATTTCTCTTTAGGACTTCTCATTGCTAGTGTATAGAAATCCAACTGATTTTTGTTTGTTGACCTTGTACCCTGCAACTTTGCTAAATTCCTCCGTTAGCTCTAGAAGTTTCAAAGTCCTCTTGATTGACGCTAACTCTTATTCCACTTGCTGCTGTGGTAGCCATGGCAGCATGGTCTTAAACAAGCTACAACAGGGAAAGACTAACAGAGCCTCTTCTGGGATCTGCTTGGCATACTTATCCTACAAGCCTGGGGTTCCTCTGTCACCCTATAATGGGATACCTGAGAAAACCCACTGGAAACTGGTTCATGCATACCTTGGCAGTGAGAGGAAGTGAATGTTCCTGGAGCCACCAGTGGTCAGTTTAGGTAGAATTCCAGACCCAGATGCATTTCATAAAGATCCCTAAGGACAGTAAACTGTAGTAGTGGTCAACTTAATAAAAAGAATTTCCTCCTTTCTTATTTCACTTCCCCTTCTTTGTTCTCCTGCTTCCTAGGATGACTCTCCCAAGTATACCACCTGCCCACAATTCTTTGTATCTAAATCAGAGATGACAATCTTTCCTTTACATTTGTAATGAAGGATCTAATGTAAACATCATAGTTTATTGATTACCAAATAGTAGATTGAAAATTTTTATTCTATGCTAAAAGTATAATAAAACAAAGAGCACATGGAGAAGACGGTGGAACTCAAAAAAAAACCATGAAAAACAATAAATACATTTCCATTACAAGTCTCTTAATTCCCTTAGTCCAAATAGCTGTTTTAATAGTCTTTACTTAATTGCTAATGTTTATACTGCTACACTCTTTCTATTATTTTTAAACTAACTTGGCCTCTCCTGGCTCTTTATCTGGCCAAATTTGTCCCTTGATTTAGGAGATTTCCAGGAACCAACGATGTTCCTAATGATTAACTGGTTGCTGCAAGCCATATTAGAAACAATTTATTCTTTATGTCCATCAAACTCCCAAAAGATATAATTAAGGAAAATAGATTTGAAAACACATTTAAAAGTCTGAGAAGATGTCTTAGTTATCTAGTGCTGCTATAACAGAAGTACCACAAGTGGATGGCTTTAACAAAGAGAAATTTATTTTCCCACAGTCTAGTTGATTACAAGTCCAAATTCAGGGCGTCAGCTCCAGGGGAAGGCTGTCTCTCTCTGTCGGCTCTGGAGGAAGGTCTTTGTCCTCAACCTTCTCCTGGTCGAGGAGCTTCTCAGGCACAGGGACCCGTGGTCCAAAGGACCCGCTCTGCTCTTGGTGCTGCTTTCTTGGTGGTATGAGGTCCCCAACTCTTTGCTTGCTTCCCTTTCATCTCTTGAGAGATAAAAGGTGGTGCAGGCCACACCCTGGAAAATTCCCTTTATATTGGATCAGGGATGTGACTTGGTAAGAGTGTTACAATCCTGCCCTAATTCTCTTTACCGTAAAATTCCAAGCACAAAATGGAGGTCAGCCACAGAAAATAGGGAATCATGGCCTAATCAAGTTAATACACACATTTTTGGGGGGACATAATTCAATCCATGACAGAAGATAAAGAACAAAGAGTCTAAAATATCAGAATTAGTGAGAGACAGTAGTCAAAACAGCCTAGTACTGGTACAACAACATATACATGGGCCAGTGGAACAGAATTGAGAATCCAGACATAAATCCATCCACGTATGAGCAGTTGATATTTGACAAAGGCCCCAAAACAGTTAAATGAGGAAAAGACAGTCTTTTTAACAAATGGTGCTGGCATAACTGGATACCCATCTGCAAAAAAATTAAACAAGACCCGTACCTCACTCCCTGCACAAAAACTAACTCAAAATGGATCAAAGACCTAAATATAAAATCTAAAATGATAAAGATCATGGAAGAGAAAATAGGAACAATGTTAAGAGCCCTAATACATGGCATAAACAGTATACCCATAACCCATCGCTGTAGAACTGCCCCCATAGAGTTTCCAAGGAGCACCTGGCAGATTCGAACTGCCAACGTCTTGGTTAGCAGCTTTTGTATGAACAGTATACAAAACATTATTAACAATGCAGAAGAAAAACTAGATAACTGGGAGCTCCTAAAAATCAAACACCTATGCTCATCCAAAGACTTCACCAAAAGAGTAAAAAGGCTACCTACGGACTGGGAAAAAGTTTTTAGCTATGACATTTCTGATCAGTGCCTGATCTCTAAAATCTACCTGATACTGCAAAAACTCAACTGCACAAAGACATATAACCCAATTAAAAATGGGCAAAAGATAAGAATAGACACTTCACTAAAGAAGACATTCAGGTAGCTAACAGATATATGAGGAAATGTTCACAATCATTAGCCATTAGAGAAATGCAGATCAAAACTACAATGAGATTTCATCTCACTCCAACAAGGCTGGCATTAATCCAAAAAACACAAAAGAATAAATGTTGGAGAGGCTGTGGAGAGATTGGAACACTTCTACACTGCTGGTGGGAATGTCAAACGGTACAACCACTTTCGAAATCGATTTGGCACTTCCTTTTAAAAAGCTGGAGTTAGAAGTACCATACGATCCAGCAATCCCACTCCTTGGAATATATCCTAGAGAAATAAGAGCCTTTACACAAACAGATACATGCACACCCATGCTTACTGCAGCACTGTTTACAATAGCAAAAAAATGGAAGCAAACAAGGCGCCCATCAACGGATGAATGGATAAATAAATTATGGTGTATTCACACAATGGAATACTACACATCGATAAAGAACAGTGAGGAATCTGTGAAACATTTCATAACATGGAGGAACCTGGTTATGCTGAGTGAAATTAGTCAGTTGCAAAAGGACAAATATCGTATAAGACCACTATTATAAGAACTTGAGAAATAGTTTAAACTAAGAAGAAAACATTCTTTTGTGGTTAGGAGAGGGGGGAGGGAGGGAGGGTGGGAGAGGGGCATTCACTAATTAGATAGTAGATAAGAACTACTTTAGGTGAAGGGAAAGACAGCACACAATACAGGGGAGGTCAGCACAATTGGACTAAACCAAAAGCAAAGAAGTTTCCTGAATAAACTGAATGCTTCGAAGGCCAGTGTAGCAGGGACAGGGGTCTGGGGACCATGGTTTTAGGGGACATCTAAGTCAACTGGCATAATAAAATATATCAAGAAAACATTCTGCATCCCACTTTGAAGAGTGGCATCTGGGGTCTTAAACGCTAGGAAGCAGCCATCTAAGATGCATCAATTGGTCTCAACCCACCTGGATCAAAGGAGAATGAAGAACACCAAGGACACAAGGCAATTACGAGACCAAGAAACAGAAAGGGTCACATGAACCAGAGACTACATCATCCTGAGACCAGAAGAACTAGATGGTGCCCAGCTACTACCGATGACTGCCCTGACAGGGAACACAACAGAGAACCCCTGAGGGAGCAGGAGAGCAGTGGGATGCAGACCCCAAACTCTCATAAGACCAGGCTTAATGGTCTGACTGAGACTAGAAGGACCCCGGTGGTCATGGCCCCCAGACCTTCTGTTGGCCCAGGATAGGAACCATTCCCAAAGCCAACTCTTCAGACATGGATTGAACTAGACAATGGGTTGGAGAGGGACGCTGGTGAGGTGGACACTTGAGACTATGTTGGCATCTCCTGCCTGGAGGGGAGATGAGAGGGTGGAGGGGGTTAGAAGCTGGTGAAATGGACATGAAAAGAGAGAGTGGAGGAAAAGAGCGGGCTGTCTTATTAGGGAGTGTGTAGCGGGGTGTATATGGGTTTTTGTGTGAGAGACTGACTGGATTTGTAAACTTTAGCTTAAAGCACACTAAAAATTATTTTTAAAAAAATTAGTGAGAGAGTCAGAGCATGCCAAGTAATATTCATTCATTCAGTCGAAGTTGTACATGCCAGTATGTAAGCAGACAGAAGACTCTCCCAGGAACCCAGGAAAACATTGAAGAGCCTCCAACTCCAACATGATTCTTGTGGAGCTTCCAATCAATTACAAAACCCTACTCCCTGAAGACAGGGTACGGCAGGTGGTCTAGACTGACCAAGCTCCTCGCTGAGGAATTGGTTCAGAGGCAGGCATAGTGACAAGGTGACCAATCAGAGAATCTTCTCAGGGTTTTTCAGTTTGAAGGTAAAGAAGATGAGGTCTTGGCTTTTGTGTCACAGAGCTGGAAGTTGTGAAGTGGGCCTGCCGGTGGAGAAAATGTGCTGCAGTCAGAGACAATGAATGTGAACAGAGACAAGCAGAGATAAGAGATGGAAACAGGGAGGTATCTGTCCTTTTTAAAATACCTGCACCTTTCATGCCTGAGGCCTGCTCCATCCAATTCTGTCAATTAAGTTTAAGTTTAAAATCCCATTTTATATTCATGCTAAAATTGCTTTTCTGTCACTTTTAGCCAGAAGATCCCTAGAAGTGTTCTAGCGAAAGATTAACTGTTGAGAAGAACATATTTTCTCTGCTCCTCTAGTTTTTGTGATGGGATGTTTTTTCTAAACACTCCTGGCCTTCTCTGTGCCTTCATCTCAAAATATGTGGATCAACTCATGTGATTTATACATTTAAGAAGAATGAATAGGGCATGCTTAACTCAGCTACTTTCTTTCGTTTTCTTGGGGGCAAGTTGCACGCAGTGAGGGGGAATTCTCCTCTGAGCATCTCTGCTGTTAATTAGTACCTGAGTAGGCCCTCCATGGGGGAGAGGGAGCACTGATAGCTCAGTGGTAGAAATCTCACCTCCCAGGTGGGAGACCAGGGTTCAATTCCCACCCAATACACCTCATGCACAGCTACCACCCGTCTGTCAGTGGAAGATTACATGTTGCTATGACGCCAAACAGCTTGCAGTGGAGCTTACAGACTAAGGTAAACTGGGAAGAAAGGCCTGGTGATCTACTTCCAAAATCAGTCAGTGAAAACCCTATAGATCATAACAGTTGGACCAACTTGAAGGCAGCTAACAAAAACAACAACAGGCCCTCGATATGTCCAGGCCTGACATGATGAAGGAGAGGGGCACATTTTTTTCACACAGGTACTTTTTTAAGTGCTTTACATACACTGTTACTATTCAGTGGCATCAAATTTATTCTGACTCATAGTGACCATATGTACAACAGAATAAAACCCTACCTGGTCCTGCGCCATCCTCACAATCATTGCTATGCTTGAGCCTATTGTTGCAGCCACTGTGTGAATTCATCTCACTGAGGGTTGTGATTTTTAAGGTTGTGTGTCATCTTGGCTGGGCCATGATTCTCAGTGTTTCAGCAGTTATGTTGTAGTTTGGCAGTTGTGTAATGGTGTGATCACTTTCATGATGAGTTTCATGATGAGATTCATGATGTGATTCCTACCACATCCCCATTCAATTCACCTATTTGGCCTGTGCAAAAAACAGATGGATTTTGTAGAATGACCATGGATTATCAAAAATTTAGCTTGGTGGTGACTACAATTGCAGCTGCTTTCCAGATGTGCTTTCATTGATTATTCCAATTAATACATCTCCTGGTACCTGGTTTGCAACTATTGATATGGTTAATGCCCTTTTATCCATACTTATTTTGAAGCAGTTTGCCTTCAGCTGGCAAGGCCAGCAATACACCTTCGGTGGCCTACCGTAGAGCTATGTCAGCTGCCTAACCGTATGTCATAATTTAGTCTGCAGGGAACTTGATCGCCTTTTCCTTCCAGAAAATGTAACACTGGTCCATTTCATTGATGATATTATGCTGATTGGACCTAGTAAGGAAAAACTGGCAATGACTTTGGACTTATCGGTAAAACATTTGTGTGCTAGAGGTTAGAAAATTAATCCCACAAGAATTCAGGCAACTCCCACCTCAGTGAAATTCCTAGGGATCCAGTGGCATGGGGCATGTCGAGATATTCTTCTAAAATGAAGGATTAGCTTATTGCATCTGGACATTCCCAAACCTAAAAAGGAGGCACAGCACTTAGTGGGCCTCTTTGGATTTTGGAGGTAGTATATCCCTCATTTGAGTGTGCTTCTGCAGACTATTTATCAAGTGACTCGAAAAGCTGCTAGTTTTGAATGGGGCCCAGGACAAGAGAAGGATCTGCAACAGGTTCAGGCTGCTGAAATGGCCCTGCCACTTGGGCCATATGACCTGGCTGATCTATTGGGGCTTAAAGTGTCAGTGGCAGATAGAAACATTGTTTGGAGTATTTGGCAGGCCCCTGTTGGTGAATCACAGTGCAGACCCTTATGATTTTAGAGCAAATCCCTGCCATCCTTTGCCAATAACTACTCTTCTTTTGAGAAACAGATTTTGGCTTGTTACTGGTCCTTAGTAGAGACTGAATACACACTTAACAATGGGCCAACAAGTCACCATGTGGCCTGAGCTACCCACCATGAATTGGGTTTTCTTTGACCTCCAGAGCCATAAAGTTGGACGTGTGTGGTAGTACTCCATCATTAAATGGAAGTGGTATATACAAGGTTGGGTCCGAGCAGGACCTGAAGGCACAAGTAATTTGCATGAAGAAGTGGCCCAAATGCCTATGGGCTCCACTTCTGTCACATTACCTTCCATCTCCCAGTCTGCACCTGTAGCCTCATGGGGAGTTCCTCATGATTAGTTGATTGAGGAACAGAAAACTCGTGCCTGGTTTACAGATGGTTCTGTGCAATATGCAGGCACCACTCAAAAGTGGGCAGTGGCAGCATTCCTTCCCCTTTCTGGGGTCTCCCTGAAGGACAGTGATGAAGGGAAATCCTCCCAATGGGCACAACTTTGAGCAACATACCTGGTTCTTAACTTTTTAATGGCCAGATGTGCAACTCTATACTGATTCTTGGCCTATGGCCAATGGTTTGGCTAGGAAGAACATGATTGGAAAATTGGATACAAGGAGATATGGGGAAGAGATATGTGGATAGACCTCTCTGAATGGTCCAAAGAAGTGAAGATATTTGTGTCTCATGTGAATGGTCACTGAAGAATAACCTCAGCAGAGGAGGATTTTATCAAGTGGATAAGATGAAGCACTCTGTGGAAACAAGCTATCCTCTTTCCCTGGCCACTTCTGCCATTGCCCAGTGGGCTCATGAACAAAGTGGCCATGATTGCAAGGATGGAGGTTATTCTTGGATTCAGCAATATGTACTTCCACTCACCAAGGCTGACTTGTCTATAGCCACTGCTGAGTGCCCAGTCTGCCAGCAGCAGAGCCCAACACTGAGTTCCCAATACAGCACCATTCCTTGAGGTGATCAACCAGCAACCTGGTAGCAGGTTGATTACATTGGACCACTTCCATCATGAAAAAAGCAGCATTTTGTTCTTACTAGAAGAGGCACTTACTCTGGATATAGATTTGCCTTCCCTGTACACAACACTTCTGCTAAAACTACTATCCATAGACTTACATAATGGCTTGTCCACTGTCATGGTATCCCACACAGCATCACCTCGATCAAAGGACTCACTTCACAGCAAACAAAGTGCAGTAATGGGCCCATGCTCATGGAATTCACTGGTCTTATCATGTTCCCCATCATCCTGAAGCAGCTGGCTTGATAGAATGATGGAATGGCCTTCTAAAGACACAATTATGTTGCCAAGTAGGTAGCAATATCTTGCAGGGTAGGGGCAGTGTTCTCTAATATGCTCTAAATCAGTGTCCAATATATGGTGCTGTTTCTCCCATAGCCAGGTTTCATGGGTCCAGGAATCAAGGGGTGGAAATGGGAGTGGCACCACCCACTCAAAAATGTTCTGCTTCCTGTCTCTATGGCCCTGTGCTCTGTGGGTCTAGAGGCCTTAGTTCTAAATGGAGGAATTCTCCCACCTGGAGATACATCACTGATTCTGTTAAACTAGAAGTTAAGAAAGCCACCTGTCCTCTTTGGGGACCTTACGCCTCTGGAACTCAGGCAAAGTAAGAAGTTACCATATTGGCTGGTGTGATTGACCCTGATTACCAAGAGGAAATCAGACTGATGTTACAGAATGGAGGTAAAGAAGAGTATGTCTGGGATGCAGGAGATTCCTTTGTATATGTTTTAGTAGTACCATACCCTGTGATAAAGTCAATGGAAAACTGCAACAACCCAATTCTGACACGGCTACTAATGGCCCAGACCCTTCTGGAATGAAGGCTTGTGTCACCCCACCAGGCAAAGAAACACAACCAACTGAGGAGTTTGCTCAAAGCAAAGGGTATATGGAATAGATGGTGGAAGAGGGTAGTTCTAAATACCAGTTATGGCCACATGATCAGTTAGTTGTAGGAATGAGGACCACTATGGTTATAAGTATTTCTGCCTTGCATATGTGCATCAAATATTTTTTGTTTTCTTCACTTATAAAATATAAGATGTAAACAAGGCTATTGGGTTTTTGGTTGTATGTGTGTTAGTTGTATCATGTCAGGCACAAGTATGACTTTATAATTGCCTTTATTCTGAGGCTTGACAAGAGGTAGACTATGATTGTTAAAGTTGTGTGTCACCTTGGCTGGGCCATGATTCTCAGTGGTTTGGCAGTCATGAGGTAGCATGGCAGTTGTGTAATGATGTGATCACCTCCGTGATGGGATCTGCTGTGAGTAGCCAATCAGTTGAAAGGAAGTTTCCTTAGGGATGTGGCCTGCATCCATTATAAGTGGACTTTCTGGCAAGGCTCATAGGCTTTTGCTCACTCTGGGTCCCACAGCTGGCTACTGTACGTCTTACTTCTGGTTCTTGGGACTTGAGCTAGCAGCTTACTGACAATCATGTCTGCCAATTTTGGAGTCCATCGGTCTTCTCAGCCTGTGAGTCAGAGCTCTGCTGTCTGACTTGTCAGTCTTGGGATTGCCAGCCCCTGCAGCTGCATGAATAATGAGAAGCCTCCAGCCTGACCCACAGACTTGGAACTTTCCAGCTTCTACAACCATATGAGATATTTTCTTGATATAATCTCTCTCTATATGTATACGTTTATATGGTTTACTGATTTTTCTTTCCTGGAGGAACCAGTCTCTCTTTTGCTGTCCTTCTGTTTTACCAAGCATGATGTCCTTCTCCAGGAACTGGTCACTCCTGGTAACATGTCCATAGTAGGTAAGATGAAGTCTCACCATTCTCAATTCTAAGGAGTATTCTGGCTGTACTTCTTCCAGGACAGATTTGTTCATT